>NC_045171.1:1907973-1930938 GCF_900700415.2 Clupea harengus | reverse complement strand
AGAGAGAGAGAGAGAAGGCTCCAGCGGAATGATGCATGAGTTATTTTTGGGTGAAACAAGCTTTTACGAAATCCCAGCTGACTAGAAGTCAATGAGGCAGCGAATGCATGTATATAGGAGGAGATAAATCACAAAACTTCTCAACCTCGTTTTGGCTCTGAATAGCACATTTCTGCAATCATGTGAATGTACTCCCAAAACCTCATATGACACTTTTATAATGTACAGGACTCAAAGGACTCTTAAAAATATCTTTTGTGCTTTGCAAGTGTAATCTCTGCGTGCAGCCACGGGCACAGCAGCTTTGACAGTGTTACTCGTTGTGTCCTTTAAAGGCAGGAAGATCACAGGCCGACACGGAAAGACAGAACAGAGGGAGCGTGGAAATCGAGACGAAAGAAAAACCGGAGGATCAAGCCTACGTACGTCGGACTCCCTCTCACCTTCCTAATGCATTTTGCAGCTCTCACTTCCACCCCCACCAGCAGATATGCCCTAGTTATACCAATGTGCTGGTGTGTTGATGTGTGTACCTGCACGTAGGCACTCCCAGCCCCCCCCTCACCCTCTTTACTGTCAGACTGATGAGGGAAAGAATTCAAAATGTTTTTCTTTCATTTTCTTTCGCCTTTTCATTCAGCCGGCCCCTCGTCAGTCATGTTTGACCGCTTCGAGCCAAGGTCAGTCCGTTTAGACAGTGTGTCCCTCACTGCTATCCATCATCCCGGTATGCTTGGATAGAGATGGTGGCAGGTGTGAAATCAGGCTAATTTGCTCCCTTATAATGCCCTATCGCTGTCTCCCTGCTGCCTGGACTGAGGACTTCTTATGCGGAGACAAAGATTGATTCTCCCCTTAATTAAGTCACTCAACTGTATATCTCCTCTTTCAGGCCTGGCTTAATTCAGTCAGGGAGAATGACAGCTTCTTCGCCCCCACCAACCAATTAGAGTAGCTGTAGAGTAGACGACGCTTCATAGTCGTGGACTGGATGGACTGTGACCCTCAGTAGCACAGTCTCTGAAATCCACGTCTGTCTCAACTGTGTCAACGCATAGCTCCGCCCCCATGACCCAGTGCAATGCACCCAGCATGTTTCCCACCTACTCATGGTAATGGTTTTGTGAGGATGGGAGCCTTGTGGCTTTTCACAGTTAGATGGCTGAACTGCTATTAAAGAATGGATCATATGTTGACCAAAATTTTGTGACAATGAATGTTTATAATAATAACTGACTAAGAATACCGTGCTGTCCTTTTTTATTACTATTATTTATATAGGAAATAAAATAATGTATTATATTAAATAATTATTTTATTTATTTATTATTTGAATAAATGGCACTTCCTTTAGCTTCCAGTTGCATTTTTGCTGTCAGTTATAATGGCTGTATATAGAAATTGTTTGTCTGATGGGATCACACAGACTTTGCATATCTCCCCTCCAAAGCAGACACCCGGTTCGGACCACCAATTCTTCTAGCCTTAGGCCCACGCCGAGCACCCCTCCCCCCCCTGAGCGGGTGCTGTGTGCCCCCTGCCATGGGCGCTGGAGAACCCTCGACCCCGAGTCATGTGAGTGCCTGTGCCGGCTGAGGGAGCCAGGCTGCACACGCAGAGGGAAGACACTCAACCAGCACAGCTGCAGGTCAGACATCGGTCACCGGTCACACCTACACCAGTCTGAGCCCTGAGCAGGCACCCAAAACATCACCCCTGTTCTCATCCCGACCCTGACCATCACCATAAACAGAACTCTCTCCCTGATCCTTTTACCCGCCCTAATCTTCACCTGAGTTCATGTTATGGACCTGAGTTCATGTTATAGACCCGATATGGAATTGCCTCCATACTTTGCTTCATGTCTTCCCTCATTGTCTTTATCTTTCAGGTGTGAACCGATGAGAGAATGACGAAGATGAACACTCAGTTCCTCCGGGGTACGACCACTCTTGGCCCTCATAGCTTTAAGAAGAAGAGGAGAGGGACGTGCATACCCAAGTGTTGTGAGGACAGCGGGGGGTGGCGGGGGCAGGTGAGGGGGTGCTAACCTTCATAGACTGTGAATGAAGACTGTGGGTCAGGGAATGTATATGATCGACAACACTTTCCCATGATCCCTCTCCACTCAGCAAAGCCATCCACCACAGCGTCTGTAGATGCCCTAATCGACCTATGTATCTGTGTCTATGTTGTGTGTGTGTGTCTTCCAGGCTTACTACGTACGTGCTTTGATAGCATTTGCAAATGAACGTCACCATGTGTATAGACAAATATATGATATATGGTGTTGCTTCTTTATGAGGTTAAAGGGTGATGCAGGCAACGTAAACGTTTGAAAAAGGGAAAGGATTCCCATGACCTGGACATGTCAAGGTCTCGTGAGCATAAGACCCAAGGACCAGGCCCCCTGGAGGGCTATGGAAAGGGGTATGTTATTACCCTTAGTGGCAAAACACACGCAGTTTTAACAGATCTAACCCGAAATTAATTCATTTTTGTTCGTAACAGAAAGGAGAAGAAAGATCATTTTTATGTGTATAGCATAACATTTTAAAAGTGGGTTACAAATTCAATCCAATCAAATCTCTTGATTTTACTACTACTTCTTCAACATTACTGCCTGTGGAATTCAAATGACTCGATAACGTTACCTCATGCTGCTGTTGTGAGACTCATTGTCACCATTGGTCATTTGAATGCTTGTGCGTGCGACAGGCTTTCACTATAACCTTAACCACATAGTTAACTGCTCACTTATTACAAGGCACCTGACAATTGAGCATACAACAGTCATCAGTTTCATTCAACTTAAGTTGTACATTTCAGAGAGATTGGCTGTAGTGAATGATGGTTACTGTTGTGATGCAGTAAGATACAGCAGAGACATTCAGAAAGAGAGATGGAGAGAGAAAGCATAGCTTCATGCCTTTGGTATATAGGATTTTGTCATTGCAGATATTGGAGATGTGTATGTATGTATACACTGACCATGATGATTTAAGCTGTGCAACTCAGGATGGTTGGAGTAGATATCTGTGTGGTCCATCGTTCTGCTCATTTATTCATAGCTTTATCATGGGGCCGCAGATTATATCAATGAGTCCTTTTGAGTTTGTTTTTGTTTTGTTTGTTTTCCCCCCTCCATCTTTCTTTTTTCTGTTAGGATTGAAAGAGCCTTTAGCTCTGGCTAGGCAGTGAGGGGAATGTCAATAGTAAGGAGAACTGGCCTTAGTCCATGGGTGCTGTGACACAGACACACACAGATACACACACAGACACACACGCACGCACACACACACACACAGTGACTCAAACACACACAGTCACACACAGTCACACACTCTCACTTTTTCATTCCTTTGAAATGTATTGATTCATTCCTTCTGCGTCTTTCTTCATTACAGCTATTTAGAGTAGTTCTCACAATCTTACCCACCATGTGATGAGAGAAGACACCATAACTCAGTCAGACCCCTTTCAGTCATTTTCCCCCTCTCAATCGCTTACTCTTTCTCTTTCTTCTCTCTCTCTCTCTCTCTCTCTCTTTTTGTCACACACACACACACACACACACACACACGCACAGAGAGAAAGAGATACCTGCCTGATTATGAGCCGGTGAACATAAGCTTTTTTTTTTGTCAGAATGAAAATAGAGAAACATTCTAGATTTGTGCAACATATGCATTTCTTTATTGTACTAACGTTCTTTTAGCCTCATTCTTTTGCCGATAGTATTCCAAGACGTGTTTCTTTTTTTCACGCAGTGTTTCTTTGTTTCTTTGTTTTTATTTTCTGCTAATCTGCCTGCACAGAATCTGGCTGGGTGGCCAAGTATGTACACATTTGGCCTCCGAGCATATGTCTGTGTTTGGACTGAATTTAAACAAGGGAGCAGGGGAAGGATCAGCAGGCCGGAGAAAGAGAAATAACTGTTGAGTGTATTAATCAACAGCAACATCAATTCCAAGCAGTATGGGAAAAAGAACACAAATTGACCGTGGTGGCCCTGATGGTTTTGTGAGCATACTGTTGGTGGACTGGATCAACTGTACATTATCTGGAGTTTAATATATTTATTTTTTTGTATTGAGTTTTATATTGAGCTATGCATTATTTCTGTGAATTTGTGAATTTAATCGCTACTGTGACAACAAACAATCAATCAGTGTTCTACATGGAGGACCATTATCAATTTATACATTTATACATAGCAGTTGGTGATTTAACTGTGGTTAATATTTAAAGATTTACAGTTGCATAGATATTAGTATATTTTGTTAACGTCAAACATTTTGTAGTGCCTATTGTTATAAAACCATATAAGCGGTGGAACCCTGTTTCAAAGGCAGGCATTCTGCAAGCACTGAATTCCTCATATGAGTTCATAGCCAAACTTTAGTCGGTCACCTTAATCCTAGCAATATTTTACATTACCTCTTTGTTCTTAGACAGAGGCATTGGACCCAGCATTGACGATAAAATGATCACATCGTTGTGCTTCCTCATGGATTTTCTGCTGCCCATGGGTGAAAAGCCAGAGACAGTTACTAATTTGACCAATACCCCTGTGTAACAATGGACTCTGTGTTGCTCTATACATTCCACATCAAAACATACGTGTGCGCACATACCAGTGCTGTCAGTATGTGCCCATTCATGTTCGAACTGGCTGTTTATGTGTGGACCAGACACCGTGGGTGTATATAATACACTTCTCTATGTGTGGACCAGACGCCGTGGGTGCCGTGAGTCTCCCCCCTCCTGGTTCTGGATCTCTTCTTCCATGTTTGTTTTGGCTGAAGTGTCACAACCCTGACACACCATTATTTGACAGCACGGAGGCTAGAGTAGGGTCAATAGGTGTGTGGTATTTAGGCCTCTAAAAGAGGCCCAACGGTTGTCCAAAAGAGAATGGATATTGGGCAGTTTAGACACTAGTACGTTTAGTTTTCTCCCTGTTTTATTTTTTAGAGCATGCACTGAACAGAACTATTCTTCTCTCTCTCTCTCTCTCTTTTCCCAGTGGCTTGGGAATGACCGCTTTTACTTTTGCACTTTTGACTTAATAGGTTCAGTTCAAAAAGGGGATAATCTAACCAGCATCCAACACAGCCCCTTCATTAGTTTGGCATTTTGCTGCTGACTTCAAAGGAAGGCATCCAGACTATTTAGTCTCATAGCTCGCTACAATGTCTTAATTGTGTGGCAATTCCTAAAATTGGTAAAAAAAAATTATAATAAAAAAAATGTACAAGGGGATCCCCCTCTCTCCTTGCCTAGATGTCTGCACATCATGTAGACTTTTGTGTATAAACAGACAAGATCTATCCTGTGGCAGCCGACGTGGAGTAAGAGGTAGCTGCAGTATAGGTCAGACTGTGTAGAATATGAATGTACTGTTCCCTTATCTTGATTGCACGCCCCCACAGAAAGAGTATACTGTGGTAGGTAGCACAACATTAGTGCCCGCCATTAAGGTCAGTGTGCCGTTTTAGTTGATGTGTTGATGTATCGCATAGTAAGCTATACCTGAATTCAGTGTTTAAGTTCAAACAGACAGACCACTGGTAGCTCTACAATCCGCTCAGAGCCTATTTTTGATCTATTACAGTAGTGTTACCTATATTTCGTCTTGTATGATACGTATGTGTGTGTTTTCTGATGTTAATGAATACTGCTGCTGCTGCACCATCTGTGCCCTTTATCATAACATTACGTGTGTGTGTGTGTGTGTGTGTGTGTGCAAACGTTCAAATCCAATTTGTGCTACAGTATACAACAATGCCGGTCTTCAAATGCATATGTGATCCGCTTTTATGTGTACAGTGTGTACATAAGCTCCCATATCATTTTACTTAGAGAACAATCGAGAAACTACCTGTGACATATTACAATGTCTTTGACACTATTAAAGGGAAATGTCTTATTTTTGAGAAGGGTGTGTCTTATTAATGCTTTGGACAGCTGTGTGCCTTCTCAACCTCCCACTGTTCATTTGATTTGCTCCTTCATCTCTCATTTCAACCCCTCCCTCCCTTTTTATATCCCTCCCTTGTTCTCCTCATTTCGCCTGTTTTAATGCTAATGAAAGACAAACAGGGTGATAATTACCACAGTCCGCTGGGAGGGGGCGAGGGGTCACCGTGTGTAGTGTGAGGATGTGTCAAATAATATTATCTCTCTGCCTCCTTGTCCTCCTCCTCCTGGCCACAAAGGTTGCTGAGTCAGGGACAGGGACAGGGACAGGCCACCTCTCGCCACGCAGACAGCACGCTACGGGCCATGTGTACGTGCAGCCAGCCCCAGGGGAGACAGTGATTAGCCATTCAACACGGGGAAGCTTGGTACAGGATGATAAGTACAGTGCAGTCTTGCAGATTCATTGCATCATTCTCGTGGACTATGTAGTGAACCTGCTTGTGAGCAGTGTTGTGATTTGTAATCTCTCCCGGAGGAGTCCTGAATATAAAGGGGGAGTCATGCATTGCTACACTGACATGGCCTATTCTCCTACTGCAAAAAACGGCATCCTCATTGCCATTGTATGGCCATGTCAGAAATATAAAAGGTGAAATGATTAGGCAGCTGCTCTTGTCACGTGACCCTTAAGGATGACGCAGAAGAAGAAAGTTGCTGTGCGGCTGTCTTGTCTGGGAGGAAACAGGACCCATTCAAAGGCTCCGGAGCAGATGCTGCCTTACCTGCCAGTCAGGGCATGCTGCCAAGACTAAATATAGCAGCCTGCGTACATTTTAGGGAGAGTGGAAGAGATTAGAAATGGAAGAAATGAGAGGAAGATAAAGATGGGGAATGAGGGGAGAAAGGGAGTGGGGGATGGAGAGGGAGACAGAGTAAAGGAGAAGAGCAATGACTCATCCAGGAGGAGCCTGATGCTGGAGAGCTGCTCTCTGTCTGTCTGTCTGTCTCTCCCTCCCAGGATTATTCCGTCTCTTTCAGAAATATGGAAATGCTAGGATAGAAGATATAACTCTCGACAACATTTATGGAAATTTTGTCTCAGGTCTAACTTCAAACAATACGTCTGCCACAGTCTTGCACTGGTCGTTTCCTGTCCAATCACACCGTAGACACTTTCATTTTTGGTCATTTCCATCCATAAACATTGCCTTCTGTTTTTTTTCCACTGCTGTCATTGTGAAGAGCAGTGCTTTGCTAATGATAAAACCCCCACGGTGTTTATGCTGGGGCCTTTTGTTGAAGCAGCTGTGTTGGAGCAGGTCCTGGGCGGGATCTGGGCAACATGAATGTGTGTGTTTTGATGGTATCTCTCAGACAAAAAAAAGACTAACAAAGTCAGTGTATGTTTGAAAACACACGTGTGTGTGCGTGAGAGAGAATAGGTGTGGGGTGGTGTTCAAAGTGCTGTGAGTGTGAGTGCAGTTGAAGGCCTTCGCTCTCACAGGATTCACTAATGTTGTGAAACCACCATCTGTGATGACAGGAGAGTGTGAATGAAAAAACACAAAAGTGTGTTATCCACACATGAACATGGACCTTTTGCATTATATTTTGTTTCTGTTTTTCAACACAGCTCAGTTACTTCTCTGTTCACATTCCTCTGTTCCGGGTTAATCGGCAATATGACTTCTTTCGGCATCACGACAGCACCATGCTGTGTCTTTTATTGTCAGACCACGCTGTGTCTGGTAGTCATCTGTACAAAAGTGACTCAAGCTGACTTAGTAAACAGAGGGTCTTAAAAGACAGGGAAGAGAGGACATATCACTCGCTCTAAACATGCTGGTTCTTGTTAGTTCATCCATGCGGGTGAGTTTGGGCACTAAAGTTTAGTGGGTTTGTATGACAGAGGATAGGTAGAATGTTATCTGTTGCCCCCACCCATACCCTTTGTCTCCTTGCCTCTCTCTCTCTACCGTCGCTGTCCTTTCTCCTCGTAACATTGGCAGTACACTGTTGTCCAAGTGTGCTTGCTCCGATATCTGCTCGAAAGAAAAATGTAAATGTGAAATACAGTTTTTTTACATACCGTCTACGATGAAACACCTGTAACTTAAAAAATTGTCACCATCAGAAATTCACAGGCTCATTGAGCCAGCACCTATCAATGATAATTACATTGACAGCATAGTTACAGTTACAGCGGCACCTGGTGGGAATCTGACTTTCTTCAGCGGTTACTCCAGCCAGTTTTGGTTACACTTTGTGCGCATGCGTAAACGTGGACGTGGCAATGACGTCAAGATCCGGAAGCAACCGGAAAGAAAGTGAAATACAGGACTTCGGAAAATCGAGCGGCCTTCTTATGAGAAAATCTACAGATGTACACCATTAACAGTAAGTACAGACGGTACGAACGGCATCAGATAATCCAACACTTGTTAATAGATTGTTTCCGTCGAAGCAGTATCGGAACACACCCGTTTTATTTCGAGTTTATCGCCAGCGGCTAAGTACCCAGTGGGCTAACTATTTAGCATACGTAGCGACTATTCAGTTTCTTGGTAGGTAGCAAGCTAGCTTGTGAGCCAACAGTTTACCAGCGGCATATGAATAGCTACAATTATCGGCTGTTTAACCTAGTTGTCTGTACGTGTACTGTTGAAATGAGTAAAACTGTATAATTTAAAATGTCAGACGGTGGTTTAGGATATGAGTTTCATTAACCTAAATTAGTAAGTGCTCTGTGTTGCTGAGTTAATCCAATAACATGAACTGTTATTAACGCTACTTGCGACTAATATGTTAGTCAGGTTAAGTGGTAGACTATACTTAGGTTTCTTTCAATACGCTTATCGATAGTGCTAGAGTTTCTCGAAAGGGATAGTCAGCTGACAGATATCGTTAGAGTCAGATACTGTAAAATCGAAGGTGCTAAGACAGTAGTCGTATCCTTAGGACCTGTTCTCGGCGTTTCACTGCGGTGTGATGGCTGTCGTTGTACAACTTGTTTAACTTGTGGTGTTTTATTAAATGCTGGGGCCTGATCTACAGATCGTTCGCTCCTTGACCGTTGGTAGGGGGGGAATGAGCCTGTCCTGGACTGGTCCAAAGCGACTTGGTAGGGTAGCTCTACTAGTATCACTATTACATTGCGCTGTATTGTTGCTGCATGCCAGTATTTTGGGGAAGGAACACAGCTGGACAGACTTCATTTTTCTCCCCAGAAATACCGCATCCTTTCAAATAAGGTGGTGACTTAAGCAACGAATATACAGCCCGTCCAAACATGTTGACATGTCGTGCATGTGTCCTGAAGGTTGCCTCGTATCTGCAGTTTTTAAAGGGAACCTCAAAATAGAAACAACATATTGCCATGGCAACATATGCCATCTCATTGTACTATAGACGCTCAGGAACATGCTATTGACTTGCTGAAAACAAACACATGAATGACAACTTTGTAAGTGTTGTGTGATTGATACCAGATATATTTCTCATTTCTTTAGATGATGCTTGGAGGAAGACGTGAACACTCATCACCACCACCAAACTCCTAGGGTAGGTCTGAAGAGGTTGTGCCGCTGTCGACCCATTCCTGGTGGATTCATACCGAAAGTCTTGCCTGCTGGCTAAAACGACCGCGCCTTTCTCTGTCACCTGACGGGCTGCTGGCTTCGCCCATCATGACCTGCCGAGATCGCACCCTGGAGTTCCAGTCTGCCTGCAAGTCCCTTCAAGGCAGACAAATACAGGTGAGGTTGGATCAGGGCCCAGCAATCTAGTGAATGTTTCCCTCAGGTTCAGATGTGGCAACTGTGTCTCTTTATGCACTAATTCTGCAATATTATGGCATCTTGTTATTGTGCATTGCCAGCAATTAGTGATTAACAGCAATACTTTATTCTTAATCTTAGAGGCATATACAAATATTCAGCGCCGGAAAAGCGTAATGATTAAAGCTTTAACATGGATCAATGGCCTGAGGTGTTCAGTTACGTACAGAAGCATAGCGGCAGTGTGATTAGTCTAAGTTCACCCTGAGCCACTTTTAGTGGGATCCACTTTCAAGTTTGCACACTGGTCTGATTTGAATGTCTTTCTCTTCCTTCTTCCTTCTTTCTTTCTTTCTCTGCCTTGTTCTCTACGAATATTTGATGGTTTCTGTTTTCATTTTCAGAATGGGGCTCCATCGAGTAAGCCGGCTCTCAATGCCCTCAAACAGCGCAGTGACTTCACTCTTATGGCAAAGTAAGGCTGGTTGTCTTATGTTTTGGTCTATGAGGCTTTGAAGACGTGTTGGTTCTTGCATACACCGTAGCACAGCCCAACATCTTGAAATGATTGAAGTTATTCAATAGCCCCTTTGAGTTAGGGGTCTTAGGGGCCATTGCAGTTGCTTGCTTATGTTTGATTTCAGCGGGAGGATTAATGTTTGATTCAAGTCGATTTCTGGCCTTGTGTTAAATCGTATGTTAAAATGTTAAAAAGTTTTCTATTATGCTTATGTTAATTCATTTTTATTTTATTGTATTATTATAGTTAGTTTTTAATATGTTGGCACTCTGAGATTCTTTTGAATGAAGGGTGCATTACAAATAAAATAAATTATTATTATTATTAAGTCGTGTTCTGTTCCTGTGTTCCTCTCCCCTTGCAGGAGAATTGGAAAGGACCTGAGCAACACATTTGCCAAACTGGAAAAGCTAACAATATGTAAGGTTTTATTTGAGGCCTATCCACAATGTGGATTGTTTCATATAGGACATGTAATAAATAGCTAGTAGTAATACATTAAAATGTTATTTAAATTTCAGTGGCCAAAAGAAAATCTTTGTTTGATGACAAATCTGTGGAGATAGAAGAACTGACCTACATTATAAAACAGGTGAGAGGTTATATTTTTCTGTCTGTACACCAAGCTTAATTAGGAGATGTGTATATATATAAGCATTTCTCCATTAAGATATTGGCTAAATATAATTATTGTGTATGAAGCCTATCATCAACCCATATAGTAAGAAGTTGCATGCCGTATGGTGCAGATTTCAAACCAGGGAGATGTTTTGGGGTCTTTTTAAAATGATCATTTTTTTTCTTCATTTGTTTTCGTCTGCCTTTGACTTGTAGGACATCAACAGCCTCAATAAGCAGATAGCACAGCTGCAGGGGCTCGTTCGCTCCCGAAGTGGACAAAATGGCCGGCACGTTCAGACACATTCCAACACCATCGTCGTCTCTCTGCAGGTCTGTGATATGATATGGGCTCTTCAAAAGGAGTATATCTGAAATCAATCTAAGATGTCCTGCAGCCGCTGGTGTGCATTGGATGCCTGCAAACCGTATGTTGTTATTTACAAGAATGTTTCTGTTTTCATTCTCAGTCAAAGCTGGCATCAATGTCAAATGACTTTAAATCAGTATTGGAAGTCAGAACTGAGGTAAGAAAGTGACATTATGTTGCATTTAATATCATAAATTTAAAGTATCTACGGTTTTGTTTTTTTTACTGTTATCAGCCATGGGTGACTCATAGCTGTAAAGTTAGGATTTAACCTGAAGTTTGTGCAATCAATAGATTCAAAGAAACTAGAGCAGTGTTGTAAGTGATCAGTTTTCATAGAAGTCCAGTAACAGCTGTATCATGTCTGTTCATCATTTTCAACTATATTTTACTATTTCCGTCATTTCTCTGTATGTCTCTGCTGTTTTTCACAGAACCTGAAGCAGCAGCGTAGCAGGAGGGAACAGTTCTCAAACACCCAAGTGGCTTCCTCCCCTCTTCTTGCCAATAACTTTGGTAAGAAACAAGACCGCTGAGAAACTCAAGAACGCTCTCAAAACATCATTGTGAAGAAAGTCCAATGAAATGACCCCCCGTGACCCCAACGAGATCAGCAGTAGATTTTATCGGTCTGAAATGGACGATTTGAAAAACAAAAATGTTTATTTTGCATCTCTGTCTCTCTCTGTGCTCTCTGCGATTGTAGGGAGCTCAGTGTTATTGCAGGACGAGTCTCGGAGCATGGGAGGCGAGGTCTCCATAGACATGGACTCTCGAGCTAACCCCCTCCAGCTGCAGCTCATCAATGAGCAGGTAACACCAGCACCCAGACACTAACTTGGCCTTGACTCTGCACTGGGAACTCACTGAGGGCAGCCCCATGTAGAGGCTCAGGAGTTCAGAATCTGAAATCACAGCTCCGTCAATCCACTAGCACAGTTCATTTTGCTCATCAGTTGACTGACTTTATTTTAGAAGTAGGCTAAATACTGATTCCGTCAACTACTGACGCCACTGCTCGTTTCTTTCCTGTGTCCTTGGTTGCCTCCGTTCAGGACTCGTACATCCAGAGCAGGGCCGACACCATGCAGAACATCGAGAGCACCATCGTGGAACTGGGCTCCATCTTCCAGCAGCTGGCTCACATGGTCAAGGAGCAGGAGGAAACCATACAGAGGTGCGGAAGAGCGAGTGTACCGTACCCGAAAGGCACTTCTGTATCCTAAACACTACCCAGTATTAGATTTATAGACACGCACATATAATCTTTACGGGATAAATAACTCATTGATTGATTCCCCCAACAAAGCCTATGCAGCGGTGATGCTTTTGTTTACGTTCTTATTTTGGCATTAGTTCAAACTAAAGGTCTCTTTGAGGGCTACTGATCATGTTGATATGAATCTGTAAGTTACGTGATGCAATGGCAAGTTATTTATTTACAAAGTTTTGAAAGCTGTGAGTGAGAAGTAGATCTGGCATTCCTTCTCCCTGATTTTATTGACATGGCTTAGTAAGTAAGTACTCATAGTCATAGCCTTAAAAACATCCCACAAACAGTATGGGTATGAGTACAAACAAAAACATCCCACAAACAGTATGGGTAAGAATACAAACAAAAACATAAACACAGCAGGGACTCAATAAAACATGGTGTGTGAGTTGAGAGTTGAGTTGTGTTGATGTGGAGTGCAGTGGTCATGTTTTCTTCCTCCTCCTCCTCCTCCTCTTCCTCTTCAGGATTGATGCTAACGTGGAGGACACGCAGTTGAACGTGGAAGCAGCCCACACGGAGATCCTCAAGTACTTCCAGTCGGTCTCCTCCAACCGCTGGCTCATGATCAAGATCTTCCTCGTCCTCATTATCTTCTTCATCATCTTCGTGGTCTTCCTCGCCTGAGGTCCTCGAACAGCAGGCAGACTGGAAGAAGGAGGATGGTGTGTTTGGTTGAAGAAGTGGACTGATTGGACAGATAATAGGTGGGAAAGGACCGAGAAATCTGGGGGTTGGGGGGTTGTGGGGAATGATTAAATTATAACTGGACTTGATGCTTTTAGTGACGAGGCTGAAGTCCGTTTCTGCTCCGAGTCTCTTGAGTGGTAGGCACCCATGCATACCAGAGAGGCAATGAAGACTAAACTTGTGGGGCATCTGGTTGTTCGCGGAGAGACTTTTGAGTTGCACACACTTCACATGCTCCCCTGTAGAGAATTGCATTTTCAAACGTTTGAGCCTTCAAATCTCCTTTTTTTTTTTCTCTCTCTCTCTCTCTCTTCCTCCTGTCATCATCATCATCATCATCATCATTATTATTATTATTATTATTATTGTTGATCACAATAAGAGAGGCGGAGGCTTTTATTCCCAGTGGTTTGATTCTGCAAACTAGTTTTGGTTTTGATTTGTCCCTTCAAATTTGTTTTAATCGCTGTGGTGATAAGAGAAATGACGTACATGACTCATGAGGTAATGTGAATGAGTGTAGGACTTTGGAATCGCTCAACGGTTTTGTTTCCGTCTCTACCACTTATATTCCCATATCTCCTGACAGTAGAGTGGAGAGGTGATTGGTGTGATAATGGCCCTAGATTAGGGCAGGTTCCTTTGGGAGAAAGGATCGTTTTGCTTTCAACTCTTGCTTTGCCAAATAGTTTTAAATTCAGGAAAATGTGATGTGACTTCATCCATGCTCCAGTGTCTTCTGGCTTATGGGGCTGACCGGGTGGGGTAAAGGATGTATTAAGTAGTCTTATTCAGACACAATGAAGGGCTGCCTCCGCCGCCCGCGGTTGGTCCTCTCCTCTAGTAGATCTACGGTACTGCCATGACTTGAGAACGCTGTGAACAAACGTGGCTTCTGAAGTCGGGTACACTTTACTTTACCTCTCACCAGTCACTGTACATTGGCTCTCTCTCATCCCCATTCATGTATTGTTTCTCAGGTACGCTCTGGTTTGAGGTCTCCTCTCTTGGCCAGATACCTGCATTTATGTACAGTGAAATATTTAACTGATGTGCACTTTCATTATAACTCCTGCTTCATTTCACTCTGTTTTTTTTTTTTTAGCCAAATGCCTTGCCTCCTCTTGTATAAAGTGAAAATAGTAACATGGAAGGAAAATGAAGTGCATATTAAAACATCATTTGGTAATTGTGAGCTTTGTATGTTTGCACCGTGTTTGGAGAGTTTGAGGGTTTGAGGTCGTCAGCAGCTAGTCACATAGTGGCGTATGAATCCTGTGGCGCCCCCTATGAAGAGGAGTTATCTTGATGCCACTGCAACATCAGCAAAACAGGGTTAAGACTACACACATGCCTTACATATACATTTATAATGAATTACAATGACATAATCCTCCTCTAGTATTAGCTATGGCAGTATTTAGATGTAAGCCTAATCTTAGACACCTGTCTCTAATATTCAGATGCCCTCGGGACTTAATGAGCTAGAATAGCTGAATCAGGGCTGCGGCTAGATTGTGCAGGAGGGCAGGGCTATGGGCACAGGATCACAAGAATATTACTGAAAACAAGGCTTTTAGTATAGGCATTTATTCACAATATACAAATTACAATATTTATAGGCAGCAAATTTTGAAAAAGATTTACACAGCAGATTTCGTAGAAAACAAAAGATGGAGACGTCATTTCAGGAAGCAACATTATAGTGGCCAGATAAGTACTTGTAGGTCTATTTAGAAGGTAAGTGTTGTATAAGTACTTGTAAGTCTATTTAGAAGGTAAGTGTTGTATTTTGTGTTATTTCCCCCCCATCCATCGAGTTGTGCGTTTGTTATCACCCTGTGTCTCTCATGTTCTTTTAGACTCCTTCTTCTGCGACTCTCCCATCTCTCTTATCCACTAGATCTTCCTTTCCTTCTGTCTGGTTTCCCATCTCTCTCGATCCCCACGTTCAGCTCTGAACTCTTTGCCCAAGGGGCCGGATCTCTGGCATGCTCATGCTCCGGCCCCTCCGAGACCGTTTCTCCACCGCCACCTTCTCGGCCACCTGCTCCTCCTCCTCCTCCTCGTCCATCCACGCCTGCTCCTGCAGGTTGCTCCGCGAGCCACCCAGCAAGCTGCCAAAGCCCCGGGTGGAACGGAAGCGTGAGCGGAAGGTGACGAAGGAAAGGCTCTTGCTGCGCTGATTGTCCCAGCGGCTGGCTCGGGCCTCCAGCTCCGCGTTGCTCTCCATCTCGTCCAGGCAGTTCATCAGTACGGAGCGAAAGAGGCGCGGAACCTCCTGCACGTCAGGCTCCACCTCTGTAACCAGCTTCCTGAACCTGCCCGAGGGACACATCACATATGAGACGTCTCATTTAACAAGGGACAGATCACATATGAGACGTCTCATTTAACAGGACTGTGGTATGCGGTCTAAATGGCAGAGGAAATCAGAATGCGAAATAAACGAGGCCAGACCAAGCATTTATGATTAATCTTGATAGTTGCTCCAGTTATTCTATCAATTTATCTCAAATATCGATTCCCATACAAAATTATAGCATGTCACATTACACTTGTATCACGTTTATTGTAAAATAGATCTGGCACGCTATAACATGCATATCACAAGTTTGTTGGTATTATGCGTCTGTATATCTGAATGTTTGTCACAAACAGGTCCTTCCCCGTTTACCACCCTCAGGATAGTCCATCTACCTGGAGATGGCGGGGCCGCAGTTACCCGGGGGGATCTTGGCACAGAGCTCCTGCAGCTCCAGCACGTCCCCCGGCGTGAGCTCGAACGGGGCCTTGACCGGAACCGACGCCAGCCAGCTGTAGTCCACCGAGGAGGAAGAGCTTTTGCGCCGGCTCGCCATGGTGTTCCGCTCCAGACGTACGCGTTCGGTGCGCTTCACCATGGCACCCAGCTCCAGCATCAGGGTGTTGATGACCAGCTCCTCTGCTGTTCGCTGCCCAGGGACCTTGGGCTCGAGGGAGAACACAGCTGACCACGGGAACATCTGGAAGTGTAGGGACAAGACATACAGTCTGATGATCACTGCATCAGTACCTACACATCAGGTTACAATTGCCAAAGCTGAGACTGCTGTTGCCTCCCTAAAAATATGTTCTATATGCTGCATTGTGTATGTCAGACTTTTGTAAACTAAATGTAGCACACTTGGGTTATCTCAGCAATCAGAGCAGAGCTGTTTCTTGCACACTTTACAATGGAACTTTGAAAATACAGACTTATTTAGTAGTGAAAATTGAAATAGTGAACAGGTGTTTTATTCACTGTTTATATGTAGTTCAATACAGACATGATGAGTATAACTGTTGTTCTCCAACGTTCTGAATATTTGTCTCTCATAAGTTCCCTTCGAATTTTAATAACTAGTGACGTAAAAATGTCAATCATTCATAAGCAAGTAGGGCTTATCTTACCTTTTCAATCTGACAATCAGGTCTTCCCAAAGTAAAATTCTATGTTTGGATTCTTGTGTAGGCTGCAAAAATAGACCGTAAAAAAGAGGTATCCACTAATGAGGTTGCGTACTGCAATAGATTTAAGTTGCCTTATAATTCCAAATGTAGAATACTGGATATGGTTCCATGAACAGACTTGGACCGACTACCTTGCAGGTCTCTGGTCAAGTGCGGCACAGATGTAATCCTCTATTAATACAGGACACTGTACTAATACTTACCCTACATGATTAGATGACCCCACATGGCTTCCTGCATGCATGTGATGTCGTGTGAAACAATGTAATCACTGGTTCAAAGACTGCCACTGCTTTTACAGCAGGAGGCTTCAAATGAATGAAATGCTATAATTTTGCCCGAAGCAAGGAAAAGCAATTGTCCCTTTTTGGAATAGACTGACATTTCTGCCACACTAGATATAGATAGAGGACTACTTCACAGAATATGCCCTTATGTCATTTTTTTTTTTATTAACAGTACAGTACATGGCATGCATACGAGCCATGGTGGACTGAGTAGGATTACATAATACAGCCATGCCAGCAGGTGGCTCTTGAAGAGGCCTCCGGTTTCCATAGTGCTCAGCGGTCTAGAGGCTCAGTCATCAGGGATTATTTTGACTGTCAACATTACAGTTCCTAGAACTGTTAAGATGTTATAACTATTATAAAACAATCTGATTATCGGTACAGTGCTGTTGTCATGAAAGAGATACTGATATCACATGATACAGAACACTGAAAATAACTGAGGTATGTGTTGGACGTGTCCTTTGAAAATTACCAGACCTTAAAGAAAATGTACATTAAGGTCTGTACTACATATATTGTTATGTATACGGTTTAGAATAGTATTATCATTATTCTTATACATTTAAAAACGCTTTCAACATTTTCAGTGGCCAGTGATGATGCTCAAGAAAGACTAGAAACTCCAGGTAGAGAAATGTCTGGATAGAAATTCTGCCCTGCATTCTATTTAGCCTTCCTTTGCAAGTCTGTTGTATTACCAGTAGATGGCGTCAGCATGAAAACTTCAGAAATGAAATTTCCCCCGAAAATCCAAATTTCCCACCAGTCTTACGTCACTGACCCCCGCCTCGTGTCAAATCGAGTTTAGAGGGATGCCTGACAGCACGAGACAAACTAGCTAGCCTGCTGAGAAAGAATAGCCGTTTTATTGTAACGCTTTGAACAATCTTAGGTGGGGACATACCGAGAAGACGTCGGACTTACTGTTTGGATTTTAAAGTAAGTGGTTTACTCTACATGGGTAAAAAAAATTACAACGAGACACCACACTATCCGTTTACACTGGCAACAGTTTCAATTAAAAGGCGCGTGATAACCTGCTAGCCGCTACCAGTTTTATTGTTGTTGTTTTTTTTTTTTTACTGGTTAATGTTTAACACTTTAGAAACAGTGTCGTTCGCCAGCGGTGTTTCTCCTCGATTCCCGGTTGGAAGCCAGCGAGCTTTCTTGCCAGGAATGAACAGATTTCCTCCTTGTCGTATTAAAGATATGTTCAGTAAACAATGTAACCTGTTAGCTAGCTACCCTTACTTACTAGCCTTTTCTTACTGAACAGAAGATACCTTACTAATTGTTGGATAGGGTATCAAGATTAGCATTGACAGTTAAGTTTGCTAACTATCCTAGCTGTCAAGAAGTTAAAAAGTTTGTCCATTGAGAAGGCATACGGTTATCTACTTATGTGAAAATATCGCGTTTGTCCCATCGTATGCTTGATTTGTCCTATTGTAACGTTAATATTTACAGGAACACACATTGCTGAATAATGCAAGACAAACGTAACTTAGACTTGTCAATATATCACATAAGTTAATGAGTTAATCTTAGTTTTATATCAAAATAGATCCACTAGTCATTTGTTGCCGACCATGAAATGTCCATTAATGTATCATGTTTATACTTTTTTTGTCATAGATAACACAAGCTTAAGAAAGTGTTTTGACGACAACCCAGACTTTATGATTCGATAAACCCACAGGCAAACCAGGTCCTGAATTTCTGCATTCCTCTGTTTATGCAGTAGATCCTGCTCGCGTCTTTGTGCGCCCCGTTTCCGTCTACTTTATTCATTCAATTCACTGCACATTCAACTATACGAGGGAGAATGAGAATGAGTAAAGGCAAGTTCACTTCTGTAGGCCAAACAAACCCCCTGGCGAATAAAGAAATAGTAATGAAAGTCATTTATTTGTATTTATAATTATGTGGATAAGGCTTGCGTGTAAGGTGTTGCTTGTTGAAGCTATAAGCATCCCCCTTGAGAGTTACCTGGTTTCCACGATGAAGGATCTGCAGCACTAGTGCACAAACACTTGTGACCTTCAGCCTCTCACGCAATATTCCCAAGAGCAAGGCCTATCAGATATAGCTGTGGAGCAAGTCTAGGCAGCAGTATCCATTCTGCCTCTAGGCAAGAACATTAACTACTTCACAGGCATTGCTTAAAATGAATTTTTGAATTGGCCTCTTCCCCCAGACACTTCACTGCTCAAGACCTATTTCGTGACCCGAGCTGCTTTTAATTTTTAAGATGTACATTTGACGACCCTCCTGAGGACATTTCTGACCTGCTGAAGTTCTGTGTGGAGGGGGGGGGGGGTTCCGTCCCGGTTCTGGCAACATGAGCTGGGCAGCAGATGACTGGACGTCGGGCCTGACGGGCCGGGTCCTGCAGAAGGTGCGTGAGCTGCAGGCCCAGCAGGAGCGCCTGAGCCGCGAGAGGCAGCAGAAGCAGCTGCAGCTGGACAACGCAGAGGCCGCCCTCCATAAGCACAAGCTCAAGGTACAGCACAACACCGCCCATCTAACTCTGTTTATTCTATTCTTAGCTCTTTCTGTGCTTTTGAGTCTCTACAGGGAACAAATTGAGTCTGCTCCCAGTATACACGATACCTTCTTGATTTGTGGTTGTTCTTGGCTGACGTCGCTGAATTTGACTGTTATTGCTCTGTGAAGTCTGTTGTGACACAGTTGCATAAAGTAATGTCCTGAAGGCACTTCATCACAGCATTGCAATGCGGTTATTGAGCCGTCTCTGCGTGCCTCATCCTGAGACGAGGCACGTACCTAAACCTCCTGTGCTCCTAGAGCTCCAGCTGTCTCTGAAACGTCCCCTGTCTGTTCACCTGCAGAGTGAGGATGTGCGCACGGAGCTGGTGGCCGTGCAGCGGGAGCTGGCGGGGGTGCGGGAGCAGGCGCAGGGGGAGGTGCGCGCGCGCGAGCGGCAGGCCCAGGAGTCGCAGGCCCGGCAGGCGCTGGTGTGCAGCCTGGAGGGCCAGCTGGATGCGGCCCACACGCTCACCAACAACCTCACCAAGGAGATCAAGAGGTGTGTGGAGGGCAGAGAGACTTAATGACACACACATATTTAGGCATGAACACAACCTCACCAAGGAGATCAAGAGGTGTGTGGAGGGCAGAGAGACTTAATGACACACATATGTAGGCATGAACACAACCTCACCAAGGAGATCAAGAGGTGTGTGGAGGGCAGAGAGACTTAATGACACACACATATTTAGGCATGAACACAACCTCACCAAGGAGATCAAGAGGTGTGTGGAGGGCAGAGAGACTTAATGACACACACATATGTAGGCATGAACACAACCTCACCAAGGAGATCAAGAGGTGTGTGGAGGGCAGAGAGACTTAATGACACACACATATTTAGGCATGAACACAGAAAACCAAGGCCCCTCTCTGAGGAAGTTAAGGGGGCACAGGAAAGCACACATGTTCAGTTTCTTATGCACAGACTGCACCTGAGACTCAAAGCCAGACTTCAGTATAAGTGTAATATAAGTATTGTATAAGTCCGGCCTCTATTGTTATCGTATAACATGCTAGCACTGTTAGGATGGTTCTTTTAAAGGTAGGTGTTATAAACAGCACATGTTTCTGTAAGCATGGGATTGAGCCTCGCTAGTTCCTCCAGTCAACTGCAAGATAACCATTGCAGCCAGATGGGAACGTTAAGATGTTTAATGTTCACTCTGTAGTGCTCCCCAGTGGCGATGCTCCACACTGGGTCCTTTGACATGACCTTTGACCTTTTGTAATGGCCTAAAGTGCATTATTGCGTTTTGGTTATGGCTCACATCCATGGCTTGTTCTCATGACAAATCCAGGATGTGTCTCTAGGTTCTGTGTCCACAGACATGTGTTGAGTGTGCCGAGTGTGTTTGCTTTGGCAGATAAAGTCTTGGTCTTGCGTAACCGCGTAACTTGATTAGTGTGGGTGTCGTCCCTGCTCTTCTCCTGCAGACTGGAGGCAGAGCTGGAGAAACTGCAGAGAGGAAACGGCTCTGGGGACTCCATGTTATTTTCCACCCCCTGCTGGAACATGGCATCACCCTGGGAGCACAACAGTATGTACACACACACACACACACACACACACACACACTCATTAGCAGCTCTGTGTTTGTTTCCCTGCCAACCTCTGCCTCTGGATCTTTCTGTAGCGTTCTCTTTGTGCTGCTTCCTCTGCGCTCTGTCACTGTCCTCCTACATCACTTTGTTTTTCTATTGTTTTGTACCACTCTGCCCTTCCTTGTTTTTCCATCCTGTCCTTGCCACCACTCCATTCTGACAACATGTGCATTGATCAGGGAAAAGCCCCACATTGCAGCTGTAATATTATTGCAGCCGCACCAGTGAACACAAACAGTCGACACACTCAATATGACATCTCCACACACACACACACACACACACACACACACACACACACACACACACACACACACTCAATATCTCCCCCACAGGGACTCGGCTGCCAGGCCACGGCTGATATCTGGTCTTTGTGTGCCCTTTGACCTCTGTAGGTTCCAAACTGGACGACAGACCGGCCCATCGCGGAGTGGGAGAGGGCAGAATTGCGCATGTCAGAGTGAGTGCAGCCCATGGCAAACTGTGGCTCATCGCTCAGTCATTTATTTATTTATTTATTTTTTATCTGTGGCAGTGGACTGGGCATGAGAAAATACAGCAATAAAACATGAGCTCATTTTCAAAGTGTAGTTTGTAGCCTTTCAACAGATCTGATATGAAAAGGTGTATATTTAGTTTTTCAAATGCATCACCACATCAAGTTGATGCTAAAGCGTGCTGTAACAGCCCGTCCAATAGAATTTGCACTGGGAGGGACATTTGGATATAAACAAATCTTAGGGAATCTGTGTAGTTTGTCACTTCTTCCAGTTCCCACAATAGGAAAGATTTATGATGGTGCTTTATTCAGAGGTCTTTGGTGTTTGTTTATGGTGTCCCATACAGTCAACTCTGCTCTTTTTCCTCTACAGCAGCAGCTTCAGTTCTCTGACGGCCCCAGATGCGCCAGTGGAGGAGCCCCATCGCCGTTCCCCCAGCAACCGCACAAAGCCACGCCCACCCATGGGCCCATGCGTCACCCAGACACCTCCACTCCCTCCTCAATGTTTCCGTGGGAACGGGATGACAAGAGGTCCGTCCCCAGGGGGAGAGCAGCCTCCTCTGTGGCCCCCAGTGGCGAGGTCATCACCAAGGGCCAGGAGGCACCAGGGGATTGTGGGATGGAAGAGGACCTCAGAAAGGAGAGAGATGGTGAGAGTTTTTTAACTCTCTCAAGTCACATATTTGCAATCCCATGTTGAAACAACAGATTTAAGCCACTGAATATACAGTATGTGGCTGCAGTGATTTGTGATTCTCATTGTAACCAGTGTTGCAAGAGTCAGCATATGGATAGTTATAAAGGATAACGAGTTGGTTCAAAGTCCTGGACCAGACGGAAGGGGTTGCCATAGAGACCGCAAGAGTCTTACCTTGAGAGTAGACTGGCTGAATTGTCTAGCTCGGTAGGGAAGCGCCCATTTGTCTTCCTAGTTGTAAACAGCAGAGCAGGAACATGGTAACATGGCTATGAATCTGAGTTACAGGAATGGAAAAAGTTCACAAAGCTGACTATAACAATCAAGGGTGGGGATTAAAATCTAGAAGCTAAATATATTTACCCTTTGCTCAGGCTTCAAACCAAAGACAAACATTGGCGCTCTCCCTCGTAAATGCCGGATGCTGCCTCTGCACCTCAAACACAGAGCAGGCCTTCTCAGTGAGCAGGATGCATGGATGGCTGCCTGCTGTGTTGTAGGGCACCGGGGGACAATGGGTTTGTCTGACAGACAGAGAGACAGAGAGAGAGAGGAGTGTTTTTCTCCTCAGTGGTTAACCGTTGTGCTGCTCCTACACACTCACGGCTGCTTGCTCCCGATATCAGTCAGGGCTTATTTCTGATTTTTTTTAAA
>NC_045171.1:1875473-1900473 GCF_900700415.2 Clupea harengus | reverse complement strand
TAGTATGTTGTTTGGAGTCGGGTGCCATTTTAACATGATTATTGCATGAGCGGCGACACGTTGTGTGTGTGTGTGTGTGTGTCCTTGCAGTGAGTCACATGTGAGTGCTGAAGCATGTGCAGGTCAGCCCTGTGTCCTCTCATTTCACACCGGGGGCCGCGTCTGAAGCTCTCACAGTGCAGAACGAATGCCACGTTAAAACTGCATGGGGTTTCTGCTGCTGCTGCTGCTGCTTGGCATGAGTCCGCTGAGCTGGACTCCCAAGACTCCCTCAGCTTCCACTCTCTCATCCCTTATTCCAGTCTTCATTCCAGACGTCCTTTGATGCACTCCTGCTGTCCTGCCTCCTCCGCTGTCCCCTTTCCCTTCCGCCCTTCCTCCCCTAAATCCTCAACCCTGCACTCCTCCTCCTCCTCCCTTGTGTTCTGGCTCTCACTCAGTCCACTTCCTCTGTGTGTGTGTGTGTATACAGCTGGCCCTGCAGAAGAAAGCTGTGGAGTGTGAGCTGGAGACTGCCAAAGGGACACTCAAGGGCACCGAGTCTGAGCTCCAGGAGACCAAGAAGAAAGAGGCCCAGACACAGGCCAAGCTAACGGTATGACGCCAACACTGTCAAGGCCATTTTACATCGATGTCCAAACTGCACTTTAAAACATGTATACACACACACACACACACACACACACACACACACACGTCACATGTACGTTCTTGGGTCTTAGAACCTAGTCCATTAAATATGACATCATTGCTAATCGGGAAAGCTAGACCTGGTTGCCCAAGCCTGTGTCCAGTGAGGAAACTCAGTAGCTGAACCACTCGGGGTGCCTGTGGGGAATCTGCAGTGTGTCCACACCCTCTCAGGACAGATGGGAACTCTATGGTGGCTTGCAGTGTGTCCACACCCTCTCAGCACAGATGGGAACTCTATGGTGGCTTGCAGTGTGTCCACACCCTCTCAGCACAGATGGGAACTCTATGGTGGCTTGCAGTGTGTCCACACCCTCTCAGCACAGATGGGAACTCTATGGTCCCCCTGGAAACACAGCTCCTCTGATGTTTCATTGTTACTGTTGAGGCATACAGCTCTGCACCGACCCGCTGTTTACACTCTCGGTTTGGCCGTGTCTAGACATCATCATCAATTATTGATGCTCTGCGCACTGATGGATAAGCTCATTAAATTATTAAGCAGTGCTGATGAGGTTCTTTGTCTATAGGTCACATTATGTGATTGTTTGTTTGAAATTGGGCCAGCACAGGTCATTGAGTGAATTAGGTCATAATGGTTACAGTCATTACCAAATACACTTACAGCTGTTGAAGATGATCAGAACAGATGCTGATCCAAAGGACTGCCTGTTCAGACCTGATACTCACCATACTCACTCATACTCATGAGACTCACCCCGCAGACCATCTCTTCACCCTGCTACCCTCTGGCAGGCGCTACCGGGCCACTACAGCCCGCACCTCCAGACGGCAGAACAGTTTCATCCCCAGGGCCATCACCGAACTAAATAATCACACAACCCTCCTACCCTCCACCCAGCACAACTGCACTTTTTTTTTAGTGGTTGCACAAACAAATTTCGTTGTGTATCTAATGCACAATGGGGGCGACAGTGGTACAGTGGTAGAGAAGTCGTTTAGTAATCAGAAGGTTGCTAGTTCGATTCCCTGTCGAAGCGTCCTTGAGCAAGACACTGAACCCCTAATTGCTCCTGATGTGCAGTGTGCCATCAGTGTAAATGTAAAATATAAAAAATGTGTATACATTGTAAGTCGCACATATGTAAGTCGCTTTGGATAAAAGCGTCTGCTAAATGACTAAATGTAAATGTAAACAATGACAAATACAGTCTATTCTATTCTATTCTATTCTTAGTTGTAAGTCCTTTGTGTGTTTGGCCTGCAGGAGGCGCTGAGAGACAGTGAGAGCCTCTCCGTGACCGTTGAGCAGCTAACGAGAAAGGAGAGGAGCCTGGGAGAGGAGGTGAAGAAACTGTCAGAGGAGCTGGCTGACGCGCTACGCCGCCTTAAAGAACTGCAAGGTGAGTGTTTGAGTGCGCCCTCTGCTGGCCATACACAACTATTACATTTTGAACTCCTCGTGGTAACTTCACAAAGATGAGCAATTGCTTATGTTATAGAAAATAATGAGTTCCAGTTCAGTCGTAACAGCTATTTCTGTTTTTGACTTCTGTCCCTTCCAGACCAACCCCCTGCTCCTGCTACACTTCTAGTGTCCCCCCAGTACTCTTCCTGTGGCGGCGAGAGTTTCAGCCCAGCTCCTCCCCAAGCACAAACCCATAAAAAGAAAGCACTCAAAGTGGACAGACCCAAGAGGAGGTGAACCAGAGGGCAAAGTATCCCTCGGACAGGGAGCCGGGCGAGGGCATCGACTCTGAACACATCAGGGACTTTGGCTCAGAGCAGCCTGCACAACTAAAGGGAAAGGCCAAGAGGAAGAAAGCGAGACGGCGGGACGGAGATGCAGACCTGAAGGATGAAGCCGAAGAGGCTCTGTCTTCCGTCCTGGAGGATGAAGATGAGGCCAGCTGTGACGAGGGAGAGACCGATCAGCTTTGCCCAAAATCACAGTCGACTGAAGCCCTTTGCAGCAGTTTGCAAGAACTTTCCCGAAGCAAACCCACTCACCGATCACCTAGCCACAGTCCCAGCCGCGGAGTCGGGCCGGTGGACCTGAAACGGGAGAATGCGACGCTCCGCGACGAGCTCCAGGACACCAAGCAGGAGCTGCAGCGTCGCCTGGACGACCTGGAGAGCCAGCGACGCGCTGAGACGGAGGCCCGCACCAAGCTGAAGCAGCTGGGCCGCAAGCACTCCACCCAGACGGAGCAGCTCCGCCACAAGGCCCAGGAACAGCAGGAGGAGAGGCAGCGCCTGGACAAACAGCTGGAGGAGCAGATCAAGGAGAGCGCCAGGCTGAAGGAGGCGTTGACCGCGCTGGAGGGCCGTGCGATGGAGAGCCAGAAGGAGAGGAAGGCGGAGGCCGAGGACGAGCGAAGGGAGTGCGACGGGCTGAGGGAGGCCCTGTCGGAGATGGAGAGCAAGGGCTGCGAGCTGCAGGAGGAGAGCGCCCGGATGAAGGAGGACCTGGAGGCCCTGAGGGTGGAGCTGTCCCAGGAGCGCGAGGACCGTGAGAAGGGCCGTGAGGAGGAGCGGCAGGGCAAGGAGGAGGGACTGGGGACGGAGGACCTGCTGACCAAGGTGGCAGAACTGGAGGGGGAGCTGGAGGAGCTCAGAAAAGCTCCAAAGGAGAACCTCCCGTTGAAATATTTACCGCTCAACTGCAGCTGCGACAACAAAGCCATGGTCTTCAACGACGAGGACATTATCCCATCCCCTGTTGACCATGTCTCCTTCTGCCAAGCTGTCAACCTGCAGAACACCATGGTCTCCCAAGAAGCATCCACCAAGAGCCTCATCACTGACCTGGGAGCCTCCAAGAAGCTGGTCGAACACTCCAGAAATGAGAAGGAAGCCAGGAGCTCCAGCCTGGCCCAGGACGTGGCGTGCCTGAGGGACGAGTGTGACTCTCTGCGTGCGGAGCGGGACCTGGAGGCCGGCAAGGCCAAGGCGGCCCAGAACCGGCTGGAGGTCCTTCAGAAGCAGGTGACCAGTCAGACTAAGCAGCTGACGCAGGCCTTCGAGAACCAGAGCAGCCACATTGAGGGTCTGCTGCTGGAGCTGCAGCAGCGAGATACCGCCCTCCAGAGGCAGCAAGAGGAACTGCACCTTTGCCAAGAGGAAATGTCTCTGCTTAGAGCAGCTAAGGAGATGGTGGAGACAGAGCTTACAAAAGAGGTGTCTGCCAGTTCAGATGTTGCCAAAGAGGTTTCTGCCAGTTCAGATGATGTCACTGAAGATAAAAATAAGCCTGAAGCACTCTGTGATAGAATGGAAAATACTAAAGCCAAAACACTAGATAGAGAGACTGAAGACTTGTCCATCAAGAACGCCTCAATCACTTCCTCCCACATTGAACCCCAAGCTGGAGAGCAGCCGAATGAGGTGATATCGAGTAACACTAGTAATGTTCCATTACAGACTAATGTCCGTGACGTAAGCCTGACAGATGTTCTGTCTGGCCCGCCGGAGTGTGCAATCGCAACCTCTGGAAGCACAGTTGCCCTTGTGGAAGTTTCTGGAAACTCGAATGAAAAGAGCTCAGTGCACGCTGACCCCACTGTTCAGAGAAGCCGTAGTGAAGTGCCACTGGAGCCTCGAGACCGCCGACATGAGAGTCCAGCTGCTGCATTTGCTAGCGAACAGATGGAGCAATCCCACAATTCCACACTCCAGCCGAGCCCCACAGATGTCCTTGCCCGTGACGTGAAAACTGTGACGAAGGTAGCCGAAGAGTTACTGGAGAGCCAGAGGGAGGTCGACCTGCTCAGGACCCAGAATGCCCAGCTGACTCAGAAGTTGAAGGAAGCATCAGTGGAGGCAACGCAGTCGGTCCGCATGGAGAATGAGCAGCTAAGATCCAGGCTGAAGCTGTTGGAGACGGCCAGCGTCCACATCCAGGACTGTTTGCCCACAGATGGAGAGGATGGCGGTGCTTTGCGACTGTGCGCTGAAGGCCAAGGGGATCTGTTTATCAAAGCCTCTGTTCCCTCAGTTCAGCCTGTTCCACTGCAGTCAGAGGCCACTGCAGAAACGGAGGCCGCTACAGAAAAGATAGCCGCTGCAGAAACGGAGGCCACTGCAGAAACGGAGGCCGCTGCAGAAAGAAGCAGTGAGGATATACCTCATGGAGAGGCTGAAAACTCAGAGGAGAGTGTTCCCTCAGTTCAGCCTGTTCCACAGCAGTCAGAGGCCACTGCAAAAACGGAGGCCACTGCAGAAAGAAGCAGTGAGGATACACCTCATCGAGAGGCCGCTGCAGAAACGGAGGCCGCTGTGAAGAGAAGCAGTGAGGATACACCTCATCGAGAGGCCGCTGTGGAGAGAAGCAGTGAGGATACACCTCATGATGAGGCCGCTGTGGACAGAAGCAGTGAGGATACACCTCATCGAGAGGCCGCTGTGGAGAGAAGCAGTGAGGATACACCTCATCGAGAGGCCGCTGTGGAGAGAAGCAGTGAGGATACACCTCATGATGAGGCCGCTGTGGAGAGTAGCAGTGAGGATACACCTCATGATGAGGCCGCTGTGGAGAGAAGCAGTGAGGATACACCTCATGATGAGGCCGCTGTGGAGAGTAGCAGTGAGGATACACCTCATGATGAGGCCGCTGTGGAGAGAAGCAGTGAGGATACACCTCATGATGAGGCCGCTGTGGAGAGAAGCAGTGAGGATACACCTCATCGAGAGGAGACTTCCCCCCACTCAAACATAACCTCGCATGAGCAACAGGTATAGAACACTAACAGATTATAGAAGTAGTATTTTATTTACTCAGTCATGAACTCCAAACACTTGATTTTGTGTGTGTCTATTAAAAGCCTTGCTCTGAGACTAAGTGTGCTGAAATGGGGAGCTCTCAGCTGATGCCCATGTCTGTGATGGATGGATGGGTGTGTTTTCGTGTTCCGTCCGTGACTCATCCTGTTTGTGTTTATGCTCCGTCCTCTCCAGCTGCAGGCCCTGCTCTCAGAGCTGCAGCGGCTGACCGAGGAGAATGGGCGGCAGGCCGAGGAGCTGGAGCTGTGGAGGGTCACGTCCCAAGAGCCCCCGGAGTTGTTGCCAGGGCCAACGGCTGGTCACCATGGGGACGGTGACAGCATAGTGCTGGTGCGGGAAGACCATATCCTCCTCTCCTGCGGAGCAAACAGGATGGGAGGACAGATCCTGGAAACGAGGTACTGCATCACATTCCCATCACTCGGTGGAAAATAAATACATGACAATTAGCAAATGATAATGCATTCTGTATTTACATTTTTCTCCCTTTTAAAGTGCCAGGGACTTGAGATTAATTATAGGGTGGCATAGAGTGGCAGTTGATGCCCACCTGTGTAAACACGGATGCGCCCTGATTGATGTCTACTCATAAGTGCCAGTGGCTGACTGTAAACCCCATTCCCTCATCTCAACTGCCCTCTGGCTGTGCCCAGGTCTGAGATACACCACCATCAGTCAGAAGAGGCGAGCCATCACCCCAGCAGTGCCACCACACAACCCCAGCAGCACACTCCTGCGCCACCCAGAGAAGAGGTTGAATATGCATCTTTAAAGGTTCGTTACAAGTTGGCACTAAGCATGTATGTTACATTAATTCACACTTCACTGGCCTCCTTACATATCTTTTAATCAATATATGTTCCTCGGACTCCAGTTAAATAGTCTTCATTTCTTTTATATGACTTATTATTTTTGGGTTGGATTATAAAACGTCGGTGTGTGTCTCTTCTAAATACCAACCACACATGGTGTTCCAGAGCTCTGAGTGTGAAGATGGAGCGCCGACACATGAGGTGAGCTCACGGCGAGGAGTGGAACCGATGACCAACGCCCCGCCGGGCAGCGCCGGTGATTTATGGGCCCAGACCGCTGGCACTGACCCCGCGGGAGGTGATAACACTACAGAACCACCGCAAGACTCGCTCACTGAAACCAAAACAGTCGGACAAGCTGATAAAGAGTATCAGTTGGCAGGACCTCACACTCCCAGAGCCAGTGCCAAAGCCAACAGTCTCCCGGCCGCAGCTAGTCGGGAGCGGATCGCGGTCGCGGTCACGGTCACGGTCACGGAAGCTTTTGAAGACGCCGTGCCACAGACCAGAGCGGGCGACTCCGGGACGGACGTGGCCCACGCTGAGAGGGAGTCCCTGAGAGCCTCAGCTGATGGGGGGGTGGGGAGTGCGTCAGCGATGCCGTGTGAAATGTGCCCTACGGAAACACACCAGCGCAGCACCGAGGGTGCCGGGGAGAACTTCAGACCACCAGAGGCCAGTAGGGCTGGAGCTGAAGGTCGTCCGGAGGTCATGGGCTTTGAGAGCGCGCAGGTCGGTAGGGGGGTGAAGAGCGCGGCCACTCAGACGGATGAGACCGCAGAGAGCGCGGAGAACACTCCTCATCGTCACCAGAAGGGGGCAGTCCTGGACGCTGGCACACAGACCGACGGAGGAGAGGAAGAGGAAGAGGAGGAGGAAGATGAACTGACCGACTCGCCGTGCCCCTCGCCAGAGCAGGCGGCGGAGTGCGAGAAGCTTCTGCGGTCCAGCTCGTTCCCCATCCCGGCCAACCCGGCACACCTGGCCGAGCGCATCCGGCGCAACCGCAGCCGCATGTCGGCCGCTTACGACGACACCGAGTACGAGCCCTACGGTCTGCCTGAGGTCGTCATGAAAGGTCAGTCAGTCCTCCCAGTACCAGTCTCACTGCACAAATGACAGAAAATATTTGTGTTTACAAATAGATGTGTTGGAAATTGTTTTGAGAAATGTGCTTGTGTCTGTTTCCTTTGCCCTCTCTCCCTCTCTCTCCCTCCCTCTCCCCCTCTCCCTCTCTCTCTCTCTCTCCTTCTCTCTCTCTTTCTCTCTCTCTCCCCCTTCTCCCTCCCTCTCCCTCTCGCTCTCGCTCTCTCTCTCCTCCTCTCTGTAGGTTTTGCTGATATCCCCAGTGGCCCTGCCTGCCCCTATGTGCTCAGGAGGGGTCTGCTGGGAACCCCAGCCGTGCCTCTCCCAGTGCGGGAAGAGGACAGTAAGCTGGACCCCTAAAGCCCACAGAAGTAGGTGACGCACGCTTGCACACAAACACTCACTCACTCACATTCACTCACACAAACACTCACTCACTCACTCACTCACATTCACTCACACAAACACTCACTCACTCACTCACATTCACTCACACAAACACTCACTCACTCACTCACATTCACTCACACAAACACTCACTCACTCACATTCACTCACACAAACACTCACTCACTCACTCACATTCACTCACACAAACACTCACTCACTCACATTCACTCACACAAACACTCACTCACTCACATTCACTCACTTACATTCAGTTTCTCTCTCTCTCTCTGAATGCATTGTGGTCTGTCCAAATGTTCCCACTGTTGAATGCTCCTCTGCTAACCATGTGGGATCTCCAAATTCACGGCATTTGTCTGTTGTGTGTCTGCAGGTTGTGTGTCTGCAGGTTGTGTGTCTGCAGGTTGTGTGTCTGCAGGTTGTGGCCGTCTCCTGTCTTGGTTGAAGCAGGCAGCACAACTACACCAGCTCTGCTATGCTATGAAGAAGACACCCCATTTTGCCTGCCAGCTGCTCTGACATGTTTTTCACTCAAGTGTGTGTGGAGTTCTAAATGGATACGGGTGTTGATGTGGGACCAAGAACCCAGTGGGATGATTGAGCGCCTTTATGACCTTATTTTTATATTCCTGGGGACACTAACCTTGGGAGACAGACTGTATATGTGCTTTAGCCGAGGAGGGAATATCCTGCTTTAAAGAAACAAAACTTGAATTTGTGAATAGCCTTATTTATAGATCACACTGCCATAGATGAATACATGCGAGTGAGTTTGCGTGCTGGAAGTGTGTTTTTTTTTTGTGTGTGTGTGTGTGTGTGTGTGTGTGTGTGTGTGTGTGTGTGTGTGTGTGTGTGTGTGTGTGTGTGTGTGTGAGTGTGAGTTTGCGTGCTGGAAGTGTGTGTGTGTGTGTGTGTGTGTGTTTGCGCGAGATAGATAGATAGAGAGAGAGAGTGTGAGTGAGTGTGTGTGTGTGTGTGTGTGCGAGCGAGCGAGCGAGCGAGAGAGATAGAGAGAGAGAGTGTGAGTGTGTGTGTGTGCATGCGCGTCTGTGTTTTCTGTCTATGACTCAAACCAACCTGAGCCTTTTTCCTCTCCATGTATGGTTATCCACCATGAAGTGCTTTTTCTCTCTCTCTCTCTCTCGCTTTATGTATCTCTCTCTCTCTCTCTCCATCCCACCATTAATTTCGTTTTCTCTTCACTCCTTTCTTTTGTACATTACTATAATATTTCAACAGTTTCTCATTTTGAGTTTATAACAGCACACTGCATCACACTGCCTGTTTAGTAATAAGTGTTATGTCTGTAATTGTTTTGTATAAAGTGCCTGTACATGATTAGCTCTCTACTTTTTTATCAGATTAATATATTAAGTTGATATTAATCGTTTAGTTTTGTCAATATGTTCCTGGTTTGGAATGTTTTTGTTTTTGTTGATAGGTTTGTTTGTGTTCCAGCCTGTTTCCTTGGGTGTCTGTAGAAGTAGCTTGTTTTTTTATCATTATTTGATTGCATTTTGAAAGCCTTAAAGGGCGGCGGCGGCATGGCGTGGTCTTTCTTGTAGGACTATTTAAAGGGAAGTTTGTAGATCTTGCACAGATAAACAGTGTGGGTGGGTGGGTTGGACACAGTGATTTAGTAGCAGCACCTGCTGCAGCTACATTGAGCTGTTTTCAGCTTTACAAGCACTCATATGTTAAGCTAATGTACACACACTAAGGTACCTAGAGAATTTCCCCAGCACATAGTTATTCTTGCTGCCTCCTACAGCAACTACTGTAGAAAGGACCCTTTTCCACAGCCTAAATAGACCATCAAGCTGTCAAGTGAACTGCTACAGCATGCTCATTTCATTTCAGATGAAGTCCAAGAATTAGCTTCATGAAACTTTGAATGCAAACAAAATATTCAGATCTCTATGACCCCCCCCCCCCCCCCATCATATTTTTGTTGTACTAATTGTACTCAGACTGTGATCCACTGTGAATCGGTTCCCTGTTTTATGTCACATTAATGTGGTGCTGATTGTGCCTGCTTTGATGCTTTCAATCATTAGCTGACTGGAATAAAATGGTTGCCTTGAATATTTGCCTTTGGTTTGTCATCTCTTGGTGTGCTGGTGGGGTTGATAGAGGAGATAGATAGATAGATGGATGGATGGATGGATGGATAGATAGATAGATAGGTAGATATATACTTTATTAATCCCGTGGGGAAATTCAGGTATCTTGCAGCTCACATGGTGACAATAAGTACAGACAATACGATACAAACAGACAATACGATACAATACGGTTATGTACAGTGTAAGATGTATAGTGCAAAATAGTGTAGAGTCACATAGTTGGAAGTTATGGAAAAGATGCAGACAACATGTATGGCTTTCAGTGTTCTTTTTGGTTGTTTAATAATCAGTACTTCAGATTGGTGGGTTATCCATCCGGCCTGTATTCATGAATTACTGCCAGACAAGCATAAATCCCTGGGCTGTCCGTGGAGGTGAGTATCTTGAATCATCATCTGTGTATATTTATAGTTATAGTTTAGAGTTTCTGTGGGAATGTGAGTGAGTATATGTTAACTTGTCAGACAGCATTCCTGATTCATTTGTGTGATTGCATGGCTCCTGACCAAAGATGGGAATATGCCTCACAAAGCTGAACTTGGTGTAAAGGAGATTGTCATAGAGGGGATACAAAACCAGAAGGAGAGGGGGATGGATGTGAGTGGAGACCCCCAGCCAAGTCAACATGTGGAGACCCCCAGCCAAGTCAACATGTGTAAACTGATGTCCTGGACCCCTCCTGCACACCCAGCCTAAAGGGACCGTCAGACAAACTCGAGGCTTTGCAACTAAGCCTGGAGTTGGAATGTGTGTTTGCGCTTTGCTTTGACGCAGACGTGCACAAAGTTCTGCTTTTTCTCCTCCTCCCAGAACATGTTCACATCTCTGTTGACCTCCACTGTAGGAGCTCGCTCTGCCCCCGGCCCCCCCCCCCCCGCCCCCTGCCTGGGGAACGGGAAACACCTTCCTACACCACACTCCCGTACAGCACAGAGGGGGGACTACCACACTCCCACACAGCACACACTCCCACCTCACACAGCACAGAGGGGGGACTACCACACTCCCACCTCACACAGTGGGGACTCGCACTATGTGCTGGGATTTAGACTGAGGTAAGACATACAAATGCATGTTTAAGTCATTCTTGTGTGTAGTGCAATGCAGAACAGTCGATTTAATATACCAAATTTAGACTTCGATTCTGATGTATGTTTTGTTGGGAAATGATTACCATTCTAAGCCCATATTGTATGAGACATTACTTCACTATAACCGGTGGATATAAACCTGTGTATTGTAGGGATTACTTGTCGACCATTCATTTTGTATTCCATAGCCTGTGGTACATACTAAACATTACTGTCCAGCAGAGTTACCTTTAATGAATGCATACCACAAGTGAGTTATCTAGTAGGTGTGGACTACTAAATCTGTTCTTTAGGTGGTATTAATACTTATCATCAGAATTTGTTTATTTTCCCTATCTTTCCCTCAGAGTTGGCTGTAAATCATTCGTTTTTTGTCACTTGCGTGTTACAAGTAGCGTACAGCACAGCTCGCCCGATCCTTCCATTATTCAGAGAGATTTACATGCAAGGAGAGACAGTCCCTTACACAAGAATCCTAACAGTCAATCCTCACTGGCTCTGGCCAACGTCAGGCTGCCTGTCCGTGTGCGGTGGAACAGCGTGGCCATCTCCTGTCTAAACAGCACACAAGGGCGAAGGGCGAAGGGCTCGGTTTCTATGGCGTCATTGGTTGTTTTTGAATGGATAGGCCTATGACACTTATGCCTGTGCTTTGTTTGGGCCAGCACTTCAAAGGCTGAGGTCTGTGGCAGGCTCCCCAGTTCAGACTTGATGTAGCCCTGTTTAAGGACTCTCTGATGTGATGTGATGTGGCTGCTCCCCAGTTCAGACTTGATGTAACCCTGTTTAAGGGGTCTCTGATGTGATGTGATGTGATGTGGCTGCTCCCCAGTTCAGACTTGATGTAACCCTGTTTAAGGGGTCTCTGATGTGATGTGAGGTCTGTGGCAGGCTCCCCAGTTCAGACTTGATGTAACCCTGTTTAAGGGGTCTCTGATGTGATGTGATGTGGCTGCTCCCCAGTTCAGACTTGATGTAACCCTGTTTAAGGGGTCTCTGATGTGATGTGATGTGGCTGCTCCCCAGTTCAGACTTGATGTAACCCTGTTTAAGGGGTCTGATGATGTGAGGTCTGTGGCAGGCTCCCCAGTTCAGACTTGATGTAACCCTGTTTAAGGACTCTCTGATGTGATGTGATGTGGCTGCTCCCCAGTTCAGACTTGATGTAACCCTGTTTAAGGGGTCTCTGATGTGATGTGATGTGGCTGCTCCCCAGTTCAGACTTGATGTAACCCTGTTTAAGGGGTCTCTGATGTGATGTGATGTGGCTGCTCCCCAGTTCAGACTTGATGTAACCCTGTTTAAGGGGTCTCTGATGTGATGTGATGTGGCTGCTCCCCAGTTCAGACTTGATGTAACCCTGTTTAAGGGGTCTCTGATGTGATGTGATGTGGCTGCTCCCCAGTTCAGACTTGATGTAACCCTGATTAAGGGGTCTCTGATGTGATGTGAGGTCTGTGGCAGGCTCCCCAGTTCAGACTTGATGTAACCCTGTTTAAGGACTCTCTGATGTGATGTGATGTGGCTGCTCCCCAGTTCAGACTTGATGTAACCCTGTTTAAGGGGTCTCTGATGTGATGTGAGGTCTGTGGCTGCTCCCCAGTTCAGCTCCCCAGTTCAGACTTGATGTAACCCTGTTTAAGGGGTCTCTGATGTGTGGTCTGTGGCAGGCTCCCCAGTTCAGACTTGATGTAACCCTGTTTAAGGGGTCTTCTCTGATGTGATGTGGCGGCTCCACATGTCAATAAGGGAAAGGAGGAGAGGGGAAAGGAGCGAGCAGTCCGAGGGTGGACGGAAGTGAAGGGAAAGAGCACAGAGATGGAGAAGAGAAAGCAGCTGAAAGGTGATGCATCACTGGACGGGCATAGTCTCATATGCCCTCACGGGCATCACTGGACGGGGACAGTCTCATATACCCCCAGGGGCATCACTTGACGACAGGGACAGTCTCATATGCCCCCAGGGGGAGCAGACAGTGTGTATAGGATGGCAGGGTCTAGCCCAGCAAAGCGCAAATTTGGCTTCTTGGGTTTGATTAATAGGAATGATTGTCTTGAATGTACTGTGATGCTTTCCATCGTGTCCACAGTTTGATTTTGATGGTTTCTTGTTTTATTTCCTGCAGCTCGCTCGGCCATCTCTGTGTCAGTGGTCCCCCCCCGCATCTGCTCGCCTGTGCGCCCAGCGCTGCCCATCTCTGTGTCAGTGGTTCCCCCGCTTCTGCTCGCCTGTGCGCCCAGCGCTGCCCATCTCTGTGTCAGTGGTTCCCCCGCTTCTGCTCGCCTGTGCGCCCAGCGCTGGGGAGCCATGCGGTGCTCCACCCTGACGGCCATCATGACGGTGGCGCTGCTGTACCTGGTCATGGGTGCGCTGGTGTTCAGCACGCTCGAGACCGCCAGGGAGAAGGTCATGCACAAGGACCTGCACGAAGCCCTCAACGACTTCGTCAAACACACAGGTGTTCATCCAGAAACACTGCAGGTCTTCGTCCAGGTGAACACACACCTCAGTGCACCTCAGGCTACATCAAGGAATTAATAATGAGTGTCAGCTTTTAACTGCACCTCCTAATTATTACACCTGCCTTGACAGGACAATAACAGCTGTCCTTTAAATCAGGTAACAGTGTTAAATAGTTGTAGCATTGTGAAAATAGTCCATTTTCAGGTCACTTTTAATTTGACTATATTGTGATATTACCATGGTATTTATGTTTATATTCTCCTCATTACACCCTTCACACAGTCACAGATATACAGGGATGGGCAGTATTTAAAATGTGTATTTGAAATACAAAATAGTATTTTGTCATTTGTATTTGACGGGCCTTATAAAAATGGTTGTAATGTAATTTGTAGCAAAATTAGTGATCAGTATTTTGGCATTTTCAGAATACAGATAAAACTGATGTATACATGATGTATGCATCTGCGTCCATCGTGGGGAGAATGGTGTGCTGAGCGCTTTAACCATGCTCTTTAACCATGCTTGTTTAAGTTATTGGTGACTTGTGGTGACAGTGATTTGCCCACACTGATTCAGTGTAGAGTGGCACGGTGGATCAGGTGTTTGCACTGCCGCCTCACAGCAAGAAGGTCCTGGGTTCGATTCCCGCTTGGGGCGCCGTTGATACTGGGGGCAGGTTCTCCCCAGGCGTTCGGTCCTTCGGCGTTCGGTTCTCAGGTGGGCTATGTCCCGGGCCTTTCTGTGTGGAGTTTGCATGTTCTCCTCGTGTTCACAAGGCTTTCCTCCACAAAGAACCCCAACATAAAAACATGCAGAAAAACTCTCCTGTCCGTCCCTGTCCAAGACTGGACACGAGCACTTGGCTTGGTCCCCGGGCGCCATAAAAGGCTGCCCACTGCTCCTGGCTGCCTGTGAGGGAGGACAAGGACTTCAGGATAGGTGAAAAACAGAGGACAAATTCCACCGGCGACATCTTCAGCATGTGTGTCCAGTGTTCCCGCCCAATGCACGGGTGTGTTGTGTGTCGTGCTGTGTGGCAAAATAAAAAGAACGACTTTAGAGACTTTGTAGTATATAGTTGCTCAACAGACCTGGAAGTGACAGAATCTGTGTCTGCTAGGGCGAGACTTACCAGATGGACCATTTTGAAAAGCAGAGGACAAATCAAACCGGCGACATCCGCATTGAACGTTTGTGTCGCTCTCTCTGATTGGATGACAAGAAATTTGATGTATGTTTTATTATTTTCTTGACATGGCTACGATCATGTAGCTGGTTTGATCACTCCCCATCATGGCACAGATCTTCAAAAAACAGATTTGTAAATTGACTTGGTTAGCAGTGAAAAGCTGTCATTATTATCAAATGATCAAATCTGCCTATGGTGAGTGGAGTTTTAATAATAATAATAATAATAATAATAATAATAATTAATTTAATTTATAGCGCACTTTATATTCGGCTGAATCTCAGAGTGCTACAGTAAAAACATAGTTAAAAAAAAACATAGTTAAAACATAGTTAAAAGCATAATTAAGAACATCGTTAAAAAACAACATAGTTACAAACATAGTTAAGAACATAGTTAAAAAAAAATAAAAGTTTTAAAAACATAGTTTAAAAACATAATTTACAAACATTTTGTGTTATGATATGATATGTTTTCTTTGGAAATATATTTGTGTGTGCAATACACATTATTATTATGATATGTGGTTGCTGTATTTTGTATTTCATTTTGATACTTTCACAACTTCAGTATTTTGTAACTTATATCAAAATACATTTTGATGTATTTTTGCCCATCCCTGGATGAACTTATACTAGACATAACAAAGTGAACTTTGACCATCAGGCTTCTTTGTTGGTTGATTCATTCATTTACTCAGTTTTATGATTTATCCTTAGCATCATCTTTTATGAAGGCAGCGCCTTGCTTTGTCCTGATATCCCTGTCTCTGGTTCTCTCCTCAGGAGGTAGTGAAAGCCACTAAAGCTGGTGTGGACACCAGAACCAACCTCACCTTCACCAGTCGCTGGGACTTCCCCAGTGCGTTTCTCTTTTGTGGGACCATCATCACAACCATAGGTGGGTTGTTAAAGCTCCATCATCACGACCATAGGTGGGTTGTTAAAGCTCCATCATCACGACCATCGGTGGGTTGTTAAAGCTCAGATTTGGAGCAGATTCACATGTAGATATCCCAACAATATAATTTCTGCTATAATAATTTAGTGTGTGTGGACTAGGTTTAGTAGACATGAGGATGAAGTGTGCACTTAGACTGCATTCACACTAAATCCTTCCTGCGGAGGTTATGCAGACATGTGGCCGTGTTTATCTGTCCTGTAGAATGTAACCGCCGTGAAACAATCAGAAATGTTTTTATTTCTCAGATTCACTGCTCTCGTTAAGGCCAATCCCTCTCTTCATTTACTCTCTAGCTCGCTCGACCCCCGCTGCACTCTCTCTCTCTCTCTCTCTCTCTTCCTCTCTCTCTCTCTCTCTCTCTCTTTCTCTCTCTCTCTCTCGCTCTCTCTTCATTCACTCTCTAGCTCGCTCGACCCCCGCTGCTCTCTATCTCTCTCTCTCTCTCTCTTTCTCTCTCCTCTCTTCACTCACTCACTCTCTAGCTCGCTCGACCCCCGCTGTTCTCTCTCTCTCTCTCTCTCTCTCGCTCATTGAGCTAGGGAGGATGGCCCAACTTTGATTGATATACAAACAGCAACCAAGAAATGATTCTTATTCTACCTTTAAGGAAACTAATACGACAACGTCTGCCTCTTGTGACTGGTGGTTCTCACTGTTCACGTAAAGGGGAGTGGAGTGGATTTAGGGCAGGCATTGATATTTGAGCGATAAAAACTATAAAAACAACGACTCACAAGTAGGACTCGGTTCCCTTCGTTCATATCATAGAGCCGTTGAAAAGAATCGGCTCGTTCACGAACATAATACCACCAGGTTCAATACTTTCACATCTTCAGAAGTTTCAGACTGCAGTTCAAAATGCTCACTGCCTCCAATGAATCTCCAGCCTGTTCTCTCTCTCACTGCATTTAGTTCCTGTGAAAACGACTGAAAATAGTTCCTCTCTTCATTCCCCACAGGTTTCGGGAATCTGTCTCCGATTACCGAAGGTGGGCAACTCTTTTGTATCTTCTATGCCCTGGTGGGGATCCCCATGTTTGGCATCCTGCTGGCTGGGGTGGGAGACCACATGGGTACCATGCTGAGGAGAGCTGTGGGCAAGATCGAGACCCTCTTCCTGGTATGCCCTCCAGCCACAACACAGCAAGCTGCGGCCAATCAGATGTGCCGTTTACATCGTGGGGCAGTTGAGAGCAGATTAATGACAGCCAGTTGGAGTTTGTTTAAGTGTTAATTCTTGATTAATTGCCACGGGGTTGAAGAAGCGAAGAGTGTTGATGCAAGGCGGGGTGTAATGACTAATGGTTATGTCTAAATAGGAATACACAGAAATAATGCTGCAGTAATTGTTATTAAGATGATAGATGGATACTTTATTAATCCCGAAGGAAATTTAAGAGAGTGCCTTGCATTTTGGACCGTGGAAATCTCCTCCTCAGCAGTCAAAGTCCAGGTCTTCTACCTTCATTCCTCTGGCAGATACTGAAGTTTTGTAATTATTAGTCCAGTAGGTTGTAGTCTGCAGTTAGTCTCAAAAGGACCCCAGTTGAAGCTGCACAGAGTCAGTATAAAGAACAGTCCTATGATGACTCACCAGAAGGCCTGCTTCATGCAGCTTCATGTGAGACTAATTCATGATTTAGGTCTCAATTATGCTTCAATGCGACTCAAATTTCTATTTATCTCAGTCGAGTGAAGTTCCCATTCCAAAACTGTTATCTCGTTTTTTTATGTAGTTAGTGTTTTAAGAATGAAGATCTAATGTAGTAATCCCGTAACGCTGTATTTAAACCCATTACTTTATTACTTTTACGCTTACTTTTATTACTGTTATATTACTATTACCCTTACTTTTATTACTGTTACCCTTACTTGTATTACTATTATATTACTATTATTACTGTTATATTGCGATAACCCTTACTTTTATTACTGTTATATTACGATAACCCTTACTTTTATTACTGTTATATTACGATAACCCTTACTTTTACTGAGGCTTCCTGCTATTGTGCTATTCCCTCTGCTGCTGAAACACTGCACATTTCCCCATTGTGGGATTAATAAAGGATTATGTTATTTTTTGTTATCTTATTTTAGTTTCTGTAATGGCAGCAGCTAAGACCATTTAAATATAATGATGTCCTCTATGTTTCCTACGAACAGAGAAAAGCCGTGAGCCCCACCAATGTCCGGATCATCTCTGCAGTGTCCTCCATCCTGATTGGCTTGGTGATATTCCTGGGCGTGCCCACATTGGTGTTCAAGGAAGTGGAGAACTGGACCTGGCTGGAGGCGGCATACTTTGTGGTTATCACTCTCACCACCGTGGGCTTCGGGGATTATGTTGCAGGTACTCAGAAACCGTTGCTGTTTAGTCTAGACTTCATGTTAAATTGAGTTAGTTCTCACTAGTCACAGTCATAGCAAGTTTATTCTGTGCCAAACAAAGTTAAGTTAAGACTGGTTTTAACAGTATTTCCGCAATTGTATGATCTAAACCCTTCAAGTTGAATGCATGATAAACTTCCACTCTTGTGTGTGTCTTAGATGACCGAAGGCACGGCCACTTCATGTACAAGCCCCTGGTGTGGCTGTGGATCGTGTTTGGCTTGGCCTACTTCGCCTCCATCCTCACCATGATAGGGAAGTGGCTGAGAGTGCTCTCCAAAAAGACCCGCGCCGAGGTGGGTGTGACAACACTGTAGAATAGAAAGAGTCTAGGTTTTTATTTATAATCACTGTAGAATATAGAGATAGTGTAGATTTTATTATTAATTATAATCACTGTAGAATAGAGAAAGTGTAGGTTGTATTTATAATCACTGTAGAATAGAGAGAGTGTTTTATTTATAATCACTGTAGAATAGAGAGTGTAGGTTTGATTTATAATCACTGTAGGATAGAGAGTGTGTTTGATTTATAAACACTGTAGAATAGAAAGAGGGTAGGTTATAATCACTGTAGAATAGAGAGAGTGTAGGTTTGATTTATAATCACTGTAGAATAGAGAGTGTAGGTTTGATTTATAATCACTGTAGAATAGAAAGAGTGTAGGTGTTATTTCTAATCACTTATTTATAATCACTGTAGAATAGAAAGAGTGTAGGTTTGATTTATAATCATTGGAGAATAGAGAGAGTGTAGGTTTGATTTCTAGTCACTGAGTTGGATTAAGTTGGATCACTGAAACTCGTGAAACAGTGATTACCTGTCTGAGTTTTAATAACCACAATAGTAATGCATCTGCACCTGCATATCTGCATTGGAACAGTTGAACTGAAACTATATCTATATCTACTGTAGAATCTATATATATATATATATATATATATAGAGAGAGAGAGAGAGATATATATATATATAGAGAGAGAGATTCTACAGTAGATATAGATATAGTTTCAGTTCAACTGTTCCAATGCAGATATGCAGGTGCAGATGCATTACTATTGTATTTTATTGTCTATTTGAGTTAGGCAAACTGCTAAGGTTTCAATTGATTCCACACATCCTGAACTGGTGTTGCAAGCCTTAGTCGTATTTCTCATATAGTTCCCTGGCTATAGGTCGAGTTCAGTACAAAAAACCAGCTCCTCTTATCCCACTCTCTCCTATGTGGTTCATTTTTAGACGCTCTCTCACACTGGGCTGATTTTGTCGTGTCACACCCCTTATTTGGTGTTTCTCAGTGTCTATTTGTCTTTGATACCCAGCCTCTCTAAGAGGCTCCATCCTGCGGTGTCATGGTTACGCATTCTCTTTCTCGGTTCCTCTGCCATCCTTTGTTATCAGATGGAGGAGCTGAGGGCTTACGCCAATGACTGGACCCAGAACATCCAGAACATGTCTGTGGACTTCCGCATTCCTGTCCCCTTGGACCTTAACGACCCATTTCAGCTCCAGCGCCGGAGGAAGAGGAAGCGGCGTCGAGGTCCCCACCACCTGCATTCCAAAGCGGGCTACCTTGTCCCAGGAATCGGGGGTCCACTGGAGCCGGAGGGCATCCGCATAAACGGACACCTGTTCAACAACTGGTCTGACGCTAAGACCGTCCTGGAGAAGATGCTCGAAGCCAAGGCTGATGCCGTGTCAAGGTTGGAGCTCCCACAACCGTCCTCCAGGGCAGGATCGAGGCCGGGGTCGAGGCCGGGGTCGAGGCCGGGGTCGAGGGCTCCCTCCAGACCGGTCTCGAGGTCCGAGGTAAGAGCCCTGTCCAGACCTGGATCCAGGGCCGAGTCGGTGTCAGGGTCCACGTCGTGGTCTGAGTCCAAGTCGGAGCTCTCTGAGTCGGCATCTGAGAGCAACTCGCACGACTCGCCGAGGAACTCCTTGAGCGACTCCTGTGACTTGCCGACAGCCACACACGTGCCGAAGTGCCATGAGGAGCAGGAGACGGCCTCAGCTGGCGAGGAGGCGCCGGTGCCCATGGTGATAGTGGAGGGCAGCACACCACCGCGGCCCTCCCTGCTGGACTTCTTCGGCGAGAACCTGGCCTACATTGACGAGTCTTCGGACACCCTGAGCGACATTGGACAGTCGGGAGCCAAAGGCGCCAGCAAGCCCAAGAGGAGGAACATGAGGAGACAGCTCCCCCAGCGCCACCTGCGGGTGGCGGAGAGGGGCAACAGCGGTGACGTCGGACCTCCATCCAACCCCCCCACTCCTCCCCCCTGCATACTGCCCTAGGACTGAGGAGAGAGAGATACAGCTCGATCAATGGACACATGGACTGCTTTTAATTGATGGGCATTTAGTAACCTTTCTGCTGCCCAACTGGTGGAGCATAGTGCTAACATCAGCAGGGTACAGTATTGAAACCCCTTGAAAGCACATACTCTGATAAATATATGTAGTCATTCAGTGTGTAAATGCTTTGGATAAAAATACCTTCTAAACAAATGAATTGTTGGCTCTTGCAAATAAGGTGCCTATGCTGCACAGACAATCTGTTCTAAATTAAATGCGGGCTAGGTCCAGAATTAGACTTAATCCTTGACCATGAAACCAATTTTAAATAGAGCTCCCTCTCTACTGATTTGAATTTACAATGAAGTCTGTTATCTATAGAGCCATTGTTGTATCACTAAAACAGTTGTTTTTTGACAAAGTCCTTGCTTTAAAGCCTTGTTTAGATTTTTTCAATCATGTATGATGTGATGTTGCCTGAAGGTAGGATAATCCATGATGTGTTGATGCTTAGCATTTTTAGCTTCAAAATTATATTTAATCAATAATAATTAATCAGTCAATCAAATGAACAACTGAATCAAAGGCTATCCTTACTTGAACTGAGTATTGTTTAACGGTCCATGAAGGAGATAGGTGTTCCCTGTCTCGAGGTGCAAGCTCTCAAATCCCAGCACTGGCACGCCTCTGCCCTCTTGTGGGCATCTCCTGAAGTGCATGGACAGTTCTTACCATGCTCCAGGCTGTGCTAGTTTGTGGAAAACGTATCCGCTCCACTTCTCAGTGTAGAGCTGAGAAGGGCTCAAATAGCAAACGTTTTCTTTATCTAATTGTTGGCTATATGCTTGTAAATTCAAACTGTGCCCCCTTATGAAGAAGTATGACTGCTCTAGATCTTACATTGCAGGTGTATCGAGTCGATTGATGATACTGTGCCATAGGAATTTATTTGCTGCGTCGAAGTGTATATATCTGTTTATACGTGTAGTGCCAAATTATACACTAATGAAAAGACAGCTGTTTCTTTTTCAACACATTCTTATTCTTTCCATAAAAGCATACGCAGGACACGTAGAAAACTGTCAAAGATTACAAACAGAGTTGTTTACGGAAATTTCCAAACACATCAAGGACACTCATAGTAGGAGAGGCGATGAGCATATAAGTGCCCAGGAAAGGCGAGTTCAGCCGTGTGAGAATGGCATGTGTTTAGCGAACACGCTCACGACTGCATGGCTGTGAGGATAAGTGCTAGTTTCATATAGTAACGGGTACTTAGAGGGAAAAGGACAAACACATGGCCTTGGTTTACAGAGGGGAAGCAGGCCACAGCCCCGGCAACGTTCCCCTAATTCCTACCTCTGGAGCACAGAAGTGCTGCCCCACCTTAGAGTGTCTCTGCGGGACGGGGAGATGGATGTCTACGGCTGGGCGCTTTCCCCCCAACCACAGAAAATCAATAGAAGCTCTGGTCGTGATCAAGGTTTTTTTTTAGCCTGCTGCCTGAACAGAGGTTCTCTGGAGGAAAAAAAGACTGGCTGGCAGGCAAGTAACAGCCTACACAAGATTAACTTAAAAGAAGAGGAGGCTGTCTTCAAAGTATCCAAAGTGTAAGTGTTAAGGATTTAAAGAGGGAGACTTTTTTCAATAAACAGTAGACACACAGACACATAACCTTGCTTATTTTAGAGGCACCCTCAGGGAAAATCCTTCCTCATATTGTTTTCTTAAACACTGTGGGGGAGAGAAAACCGATGTGTTCACTTTTTTTCCACAAGTTTTACGCCTCCGCACAGTTGAGGAGAAACCGCAACCATAAATTAAGATATAATAGCACACAATGCATTTAAAACCTCAAACACCACATCAGTGCTTTGGAGTACATAGTGTTTCAGGCAAAAACCAGAACAAAGCCTTGGGGTTTTATAACTGTTGACACAGTTGAGATGTAGCTTTTTCTTCTTCTCTCGTGATTGATACATTATACTCCTAATGTTGTGCCGTGTATGATGGAAAAAATCTCTGACCAGTTTCTCGGAAATGTCTTGATGTAGCAGAAAAATGGACTAGGGCTTAAGTGAGGAGACTGACTGTGACGTAGCAACCGTGCTATTGACCTGTTCTCTGTTGACTCCTTGTCAACATACACATGGCGTATTTACATAGGTCTATTTATAGATAAACAACAGCAAAGAGGGATATTGAGGTCATCTCAGTGATTTATTTTCCAGTATTGTGAATATTTTAGACACGATGCTCACAAGACAAATAAATATAAATCATCATTTAGCAAGTTGTCATGTGGTAGTACCATACGAGGACAGCATCAGTGTGGGGTTCTTCTTTCAGACTCGATCTGTCCTATTTATGAGAAGAAAAACCAATCAGGGTATCAGAGAGCATTCTTCCATCGTGATTCCTGTCATTTCAGTGTCCCCAAAGACAAATAAAATGATGCCCTCTTTCCATGTATCTGATGGAGTTTGAACACCATACTCACAGCATCCATAGAGTTTGTTGATCCTCCGGATGTCAGTGGTGGACAGTCCCTGTCTCTGTCCAATTTGCACATTTGGGTTTGGAATTGGAGTGATTGTCTCCTTTCCATTCTGGACTGTGAAAGCAGTTCTACAGAAGGAAATTTGAACAGTGATTTGTAAAAGTTTTATAAATCATATTTTTATTTAGTAATGTAAACAGGTAAAACAGCTCTTGATGAATACGTTTTATTCAGTGGGTCCCATTTTCTTACCTCCCATAATGCATCACAGAAGTGTAGTCATATCGAGTGTTCAGGTTGTTGGTGTGTTGTTTCTGGAAGTTGTGCGCCATTTCTGCCAAAACAAGGAGAAGGGTCTTAAGGTCTACATTCATTTCTGTCGGTCTGAGAAAGAATTGAAAGTGGGGAATGCAGCTTACCTGGGTTGATGTAATTCCAGTTGATTTTCACATACTCGTCTCTGTCACTCCTGGTTTGCTCATGGTAGAAGCCCAGAGCATGGTTGAGTTCATGCTGGATGATGCCGTGGTAAACACAACCATACCTGTTGAGGGAGAGCACCTGTTCGCCTCCTGTCCTCCCAAGGTATGAGTAACACCTGAGAAAGATGGGAGAAATAATGGCTCACATGTTATTTGTATAGTCTGCTGGAACTACAATTTAGGTTAGGGATTGGGTTTGGTGAAGGTGATGTTCAGTGAACAATTAGAAAGACTGAACTTGAATTTCATCAAATCATCTGCGAAGTTTCTGTAGGTGGACTATCCAAATAAAGTGTTATCATGAAAATAACAATTACAATAGGGTTTCCATTTACTAACATTAGTTTATGTATTAAATGTTACGAACAACCAATGTACCTCAGAATTGATACATCACAATTTTTATTCAATATTAAAGTTTGTTTTTATCTATGTTTACAAACATATTCTTTACACCTAGGATGTCTTAACTAACATTATTCATATCGCTAATGACCACTGATATACCAATCACCAGCCATGAATATTTAGTTGTACTTCTGCAGTTAATGCCTTCCGGTATTAGTTGACTAATGGTGGTCTTCATTGCTGTTATTGAATTGAACCTTGAAATAAAGTGTTACCAGCATCCTAATTAGTGTCAGATTTACCATGTTGAAGGCAGGCAGGTGTAAGTGGACATTTGAGGGATTTGTGACATTGTCAGGACACTGCAGTAGACAAACTCACCCATCTCTGTTCTCAATGCTGATGTAGTCCATCTGAGTCGAGCGAGCAACAAACTGAACACAGGTTCTTCTGTTGAAGGTTGCCATGGCAATTTTGATTTTCCTCATGTCATTGGATGCTGAAAAGCACAACAAACATTAGACACCAATGCTCAATGGGGGTGCTTTGAAATATATATATTGCATATTAAAAAATACAACAAATACTTACAAAACTGAGAGCTGACTGTGTAGGGGACCTCAACTTTCCCATTAGAAGACTTCCTCCATATGCAGTTGTTGTTCCAGCAAGCCAGAGCATTCTTGGTTCTTGGCACTACAAGATCTCCTTCCATTAGAAACTCACTGGAAGCTGAAAGATGAAATGTCATTTTTGAAGTTATTCTAGTGACACTGTAAGTTTATGCCAACGATCATTTAAATGAAGCAGTTAAATAGTTTGAATAATGAGAAACAGACCATTATTGGTTGTCAGAATCTGAGTAGTTATGTCCACACTGTCAGGCTCCTCAAAGAAAATCTCATTTTCATCACCGTCCTCCTAGAGACAGATAAAATCCAAAAGGTGAAGATGAAACGTTACAAACAAACGATTAGTATTTAAAGATAGAGTTCTGAATATCTCAGGCATTCTTACCATGACAGGCAGAGCCTTGGACAGGCCAAGCAGCAGCACAAGAAGGGAGATGGAGGCTCTGAGGTCCATGTTGCTTTAGTGTGTGGAGATGCTGTGGACGGCTCCTTCACTGGGGCTCGGTGTGTGAGACCCATCTCACCTGAGCTTTTATACAGCCCTCCGCAGGTGTGTCTGCAGGGGGATTTAGGCCGGCTGTCAGGGTCAGGTGTCTAATGGAAGCTCTTATGGGAGGACACCACCACCTCTCCCAGAAATTCAACAACTGAACAAAGACATGATGGTGAGTTTATTTGTTTTGATCACCTTCTAAGATGGCGTTAGCCTCTGATAGTAGTGACATCTTGAAGCATAGCCTTAACTGAAAGGTGTTGTTTGAAGACCTGCAAGGGCAGC
>NC_045171.1:1801294-1875463 GCF_900700415.2 Clupea harengus | reverse complement strand
AGTCTAATCTTGTTGATTGGTACGGTTCCATTTCCTGAGTACAGTTAGTCTGCAATATTAATCTCTTAAACTAATGCAGCATGGCTTTGTGTGTCTTTGACTACCAAGGCACACCTTACTTTGAAACTTCTCTCAAAATGTAGAGATTTTAAGAGATGATGAGGACAAATAAACAGAAATAGTATGCCTTAGTGCAGTGGTTGGATTTCTGAGGACATCTTTGTGAGTATTTCAAATTTGAAAAGATGTAAGAATTTTTCTGCTGATATGATCTGGTAATAATATCTAATTATTCTTTATAGGCTGCCCTTGCAGGTCTTCAAACAACACCTTTCAGTTAAGGCTATGCTTCAAGATGTCACTACTATCAGAGGCTAACGCCATCTTAGAAGGTGATCAAAACAAATAAACTCACCATCATGTCTTTGTTCAGTTGTTGAATTTCTGGGAGAGGTGGTGGTGTCCTCCCATAAGAGCTTCCATTAGACACCTGACCCTGACAGCCGGCCTAAATCCCCCTGCAGACACACCTGCGGAGGGCTGTATAAAAGCTCAGGTGAGATGGGTCTCACACACCGAGCCCCAGTGAAGGAGCCGTCCACAGCATCTCCACACACTAAAGCAACATGGACCTCAGAGCCTCCATCTCCCTTCTTGTGCTGCTGCTTGGCCTGTCCATGGCTCTGCCTGTCATGGTAAGAATGCCTGAGATATTCAGAACTCTATCTTTAAATACTAATCGTTTGTTTGTACCGTTTCATCTTCACCTTTTTTATTTGATCTGTCTCTAGGAGGACGGTGATGAAAATGAGATTGTCTTTGAGGAGCCTGAGGTGGGTCTGACCAAAACCCAGAGGCAGAGTCGTTTTAAAGAGCTTTATATTTAATTAAAGCTGGACATTTTATTTGAACATTTTGGTTTTTATTTTTTCTCAGGAGGACGGTGATGAAAATGAGATTCTCATAGAGGAGTCTGACAGTGTGGACATAACTACACAGATTCTGGCAACCAATAATGGTCTGTTTCTCATTATTCAAACTATTTAACTGCTTCATTTAAATGATCGTTGGCATACATTTACAGTGTCACTAGAATAACTTCAAAAATGACATTTCATCTTTCAGCTTCCAGTGAGCTTTTAATGGAAGGAGATCTTGTTGTGCCAAGAACCAGGAATGCTCTGGCTTGCTGGAACAACAACTGCTTATGGAAGAAGTCTTCTAATGGGAAAGTTGAGGTCCCCTACACAGTCAACTCTCAGTTTTGTAAGTATTTGTTGTATTTTTTAATATGCAATATATATATTTCAAAGCACCCCCATTGAGCAATGGTGCTTAATGTTTGTTGTGCTTTTCAGCATCCGCTGCTAAGAGGAAAATTCAAAATGCCATGGCAACCTTCAACAGAAAAACCTGTGTTCAGTTTGTTGCTCGCTCGACTCAGAGGGACTACATCAGCATTGAGAACAGAGATGGGTGAGTTTGTCGACTGTAGAGTGTTGAAAATGTCTACGTCCACATACACCTGCTTCCTGGAGCATAGCTTTTCTCTCTTAAATGTAAATCCCACACTAATTATCCTGCTGGTAACACTTTATGTAAAGATCCAATGTAATGACACCAGTGAAGACCACTACTAAATGAATACCAGTTTGGCATTACCTGCAGAATTACTACTAAATATTCATTAATGCTGATTAGTGTGTGACTGACTGGTAATTAGTAACATAATGTCATTAAACACATCCTGGTTGCAAAGCATAATTCTGTGAACAAATGAAAGCAAACTTACAGTAATTAATACATACACTAATATAAGTTAATGACACCCTGTTGTAACTGTTGCTGTCATTGTTCCGCCCATCTTTCTCAGGTGCTTCTCCAGCCTTGGGAGGACAGGAGGCAAACAGGTGGTCTCCCTCCAAAAGAACGGTTGTGTTTACCACGGCATCATCCAGCATGAACTCAACCATGCTCTGGGCTTCTACCATGAGCAAACCAGGAGTGACAGAGACCAGTATGTGAAAATCAACTGGAATTACATCAACCCACGTAAGCCATATTACTTATGCTTAATTCTCTCTCAGAACAATTCAAATGAACACCGACTATATCTAAAATAATTCTTCATGAGAGATAGTCATGTTTTTAAAGCTCTTGTTTGTCTGTCTTTTGGCAGGAATGACTCACAACTTCAAGAAACAACGCACCAACAACCTGAACACTCCATATGACTACTCTTCTGTGATGCATTATGGGAGGTAAGAAAATGGGACCCACTGAATAAAACGTATTCATCAAGAGCTGTTTTACCTGTTTACATTACTAAATATAAATATGTTTTATAAAACTTTTACAAATCACTGTTCAAATTTCCTTCTGTAGAACTGCTTTCACAGTCCAGAATGGAAGGGAGACAATCACTCCAATTCCAAACCGACGTGTGAAAATTGGACAGAGACAGGGACTGTCCACCACTGACATCCTGAGGATCAACAAACTCTATGGATGCTGTGAGTATGACCTCCTGCATCCTATGGTGAAACATCGTATATCTTTGAGATTGCTGAAATGATGAGTACTGCAATCCAATTCTGACAATCCTCTCCTCTTCCAAACAGAACCAAACCCAAACTGATGCTGTCCCAGTCTGGAACCACCACATCACGTCTTGATCACAGAACACAATGTGACAGATGAATATGTACTGTAGATGTCTTGTGAGCATCACTACTGTCATATTGATATTACTGGAAAATAAAATGACTGAAAATAACTCATTGTCTTGTTGTTGCTCTACTATTTGTATGCAATATGGCAAAATAATCTATTTCCAGAATCAGAAACATATCCTCTCAGTATCCTTCTTGTAAAGAACAGCCGCACAACAGTTCACATTAACACATATGAGCCAAAATGTCAACAAGTTATGGAACTAAGAGAGCAAGTGTGTATATGTGGGCCCAGTTCAGATTTTCTGCGGGCAGAGTCATACAAATTCTAAACGGAGCCCCAGTGGGGTCTCTGTGGAATCGTCCACAAGGGCTCATCCATGGAAATCCCACACAGGTCCATTGTGGATTGGGCCATGATGGGCCCTCAGGATCATTTGCCAATGTGGCCCAGTATAGGTCGACAATGAGCTATCTGTGCTGTGGGTTTGGGACATGGGACCCTCATGAGAGCTAACTTACAGAGCTTCCATATGGGTTCAGTGGGGTTTTGACCATGATGGGCTCTCCGTAGCATCTTTAACATGGGAACAGGAATTGGCGCAGAGTGTGGGCACAATATGGGAAGCGTCCAGTAGACTATGCCCTTACGAGACAGGGCAGTTTTTTTTCTTCTAAAACTAGCATGCTAACTGGCTAACAGCCAACAGACTTGCCTTGCAAACACCATCAGGAGTGCTAAAACTGATCAAAGTTATGAAACGCTTTAAACTGTTGCATTTGGCAAAATATTTATATACGTTTAAAAAACCCTGTAAAAACCCTCAACTATGACAATAAATTGGCATTAAACTGACAATTTGAAATACCATGCAAATGTTTGTCTGAAGCAAACATCATGATAGTGTTTATGTTTATTTTTCTACTATAAATAATACAAATAATAAAAAACTCTTCCTTCATGTGATCTATATGGAGAGGAAGTATGGTTCTATGGTGGTGCAGTGGGCTAAAACACAGTAGTGCTCCACAAAACACAGGATTTCATTAGAATTACAGAAATCAGAGTGCACAATATTCACTGTCTAGCTCACATAGGACAATGAATTGTTAAGAAATGCATAAGTGTGTCCACCTATAGAATCATTGTGTGCTTTTCGACGCCTGAGTTTTTCACACACTCTCACAAGTAATTACTACGGTTATTGGCCACGCAAATCAGAATACAACTTAGTTCAGAGAAATCATGTCACATCATGAAACCAAGCCTTAATTGTATGTTTCAGCCTAGATACTAAAAGGGATCAATCAGTGTGCCTACTGAGATCACCTTCAAGTACTCTCTTCTAGAATGAAAGAGAGGGACAACTCACCTGTTCCACGCAGTCGACAGGTTTTTCTGTGCCAAAGGTCCCCACCTCTCTTAGGTATCGGACGTTCCGGATCACAGGCTGCTGGTCTGACAGGTGTAATTAAGGGAGGTGTGTAGCGGGGCGCGGAGCTCAACTCACTTCATTAACTGACGCAGAAGCGAGTTTTGTGGTATTTAAAAAGTACCCCAAGATTTAATGTCAAAGAGGTTAACAAGAATTTAAAGAAAAGAAAAAACAACAAGACTCGGTCCCCAAGTCGTCAAGCGCTCAGCAAACAAAGAGGAGCTCCCTCTACATGCATTGAGCTCAGCTTTTAACTGCTCCTGCTTCCGTCTTTTCATCACGGACCTCTCCTTATAAGGTCACAAAATCTTCATTCCATCACACAATGCCCTTTGGCCATGTCAGGGTTTTTTAACAGAGGTGTGATTCATCTATAGGCCGGCTTCTAACAGCCTGCGTCCTCCTCGCGGGCCCCAAAGGGTACACTTCCCGTGTTTAACCGACTTCACAGTTTCAACTGGACATTCACAGCTTACATCAGCATTGTTTCCTCACAAGCATTTGCACTAAAAACTTTTCTTATAAAGAGCACATTTCACTCTTGATCATAGCAATCAGCAGCAGATATAGACCCGCCAAACATCACTCAAGCAATTACACACACTATCATATGATTATATGGCATGATTCAGACATTCTGCAATCATTTTAAAAGGCATATATTGGTTTAGATGATTATAAAGCATAGCTCCAGCAATTTCATAAAAGCATAAGTTTTTCATATGATTAATACATATTTCAAACAATCTCAGCAAAGCGTACATTTGTTAAGTGAGTATCAGTATGAGGTATGAGTGTGAATGTGAGTATGAGAATGTATATGAATGTAAGCCTAACACGCGTACGGATCCATGTCGTGGCTGTCAGGTTCATTCTTTCGTGAGTCGTTCATCAGGGTCGACTATAGGACATGGGACCCTCATGAGAGCTAACTTACAGAGCTTCCATATGGGTTCAGTGGGGTTTTGCCCATGATGGGCTCTCCGTAGCATCTTCAACATGGGAACAGGAATAGGCGCAGAGTGTGGGCCCAATATGGGAAGCGTCCAGTAGACTATGCCCTTACGAGACAGGGCAGTTTTTTTTCCTTCTAAAACTAGCATGCTAACTGGCTAACAGCCAACAGACTTGCCTTGCAAACACCATCAGGAGTGCTGAAACTGATCAAAGTTATCTAACGCCTTAAACTGATGCATTTGGCAAAATATTTATATACGTTTAAAAAACCCTCTAAAAACCCTCAACTATGACAATACATTGGCATTAAACTGACAATTTGAAATACCGTGCAAATGTTTGTCTGAAGCCAACATCATGATAGTGTTTATGTTTATTTTTCTACTATAAATAATACAAATAATAAAAAACTCTTCCTTCATGTGATCTATATGGAGAGGAAGTATGGTTCTATGGTGGTGCAGTGGGCTAAAACACAGTAGTGCTCCACAAAACACAGGATTTCATCAGAATTACAGAAATCAGAGTGCGCAATATTCACTGTCTAGCTCACATAGGACAATGAATTCATCATGTCATCCACTTTCACAATGAAAATATGCATCATTGACCTTTTTTTTTTACCTTTAGTTGAAAGAAAGTTACATTGAAGTTTTGATTTCACACTTTTTCAGAACCTTGGCAAAAGTTCCACAATTTTCACGAATCGTTTGAAAAGACCTCTATTAGGAGGGTCATTTAATTCTGTCTCATGCCGTGTGTGCTTACCTTAGTCTGCGTACTACCTCTTATTGTTATAAGACATTGCCCTCATTTAAGGGTCTGAAATAATTTCATCAGAAGAGATGGTTAAGTCTAATCTTGTTGATTGGTACGGTTCCATTTCCTGAGTACAGTTAGTCTGGAATATTAATCTCTTAAACTAATGCAGCATGGCTTTGTGTGTCTTTGACAATTGTTAGATTTAGGTGGTTTTCTAATTTAAGTTCATAACTTCACATAATTTCACATACTTGCAACAACCCCCAAAAGCTAGTTGGCATAGCACAAGCTAGAGCCATCAAGGTGGCTCCTGGCCTTTTGTCTATGTTGATGAGCCATCAGACATGGTTCCTGGCTTTTGTGTGTCTTGGAGCTAGAAACATTAGTTGGCTTTTGTCTACAGCCACGACAGGATGGTCGAGGCCACAAGGCATTAGCATCTATATGGCCATACCTGACTATGGCCCTTGGTCAAACTAGGCTTACCCCCTGACCTCCAGACACACCTATTCACTCCCCTTCACACATATGTTAATTCTACATGTAGTGAGGGCAGTAGAGGGGAAGATGGTTATACCCCAAATTATAGTCCGACTACGCCACCCCAGGGAAAACTTACACCAGTAAGCCCCAGGGAATACTTCAAAGTAATTGTCAGTATACTGTTTATTATACTATTAATTTCAGTTTATACACCAAGGCAAAAACAGGTTCGAAATGCACGAGGCGACAGACAGGATTCCAGTTCAAGAATGTTTATTAATAACTGAGGGAAGGGAGAGTGGGAGTGAAGAGGTTGATTATGAAATAACCTGCAACGAGACTGACAAGTTAGCAAGATACAAAAATATATTTATTGAATATAATTTATGTCAGTAAGGCTAAAACAGGGAAACTATTAGACTAGAGTCTAGGCAGTGCTAAGTAGGACTTACCTGATGGAGGCAGACTAGCAGACGGCGTGCTCTTGGATCCACACCGCTCACACACACACACACTCAAAGAAGTGGTTATAAGGTGAACTATGACACGGCAAGCAACCCACAGCACACTGCACACACAGCACAACACGGCACACCCACAGCACACTAACCAGCTTGATACACCCGCATGCAGTGACAGGGGCCCACCACCAGGTGCCTAGCCTCCCTCTGGAAGCACCTAGCAACTGCTTAATAAATAAAATGAAAACAATTATTGCACCAGGAGATACCACCAGTCCATCATAAGCATGAATCACTCAGACAATAATAGCAATCACTCATAGACACTAACTACTAGGGGTGGGAATCTCTTGGCACCTCACGATTCGATTCGATTCCGATTCAGAGGTCAACGATTCGATTCTAAACCGATTCTCGATTCTAAACCGATTCTCGATTCTAAACCGATTATCGATTATCAATTCTAAACCGATAAAACGATTATCGATGCATCTCGATTTTTAAAACATTTGAGTTTGCTACTCGGTCTCAAATCACTTCCTACTTTGTGTTTGATAATTAAAGAAAATCAACAGATCTATTTTTTTATTAGAGAAAAAGTGTGTCCTTGTCACAATTATGACTTTCTATGAACAATGCAATAATCGATGCAGCTTGCATTTCAACACAAAATGAATGTGTAAAAAAAAAAAAAAAAAAAAAAAAAAATATTATTATTTTTTTTATTATTAAAAAATCGATTATGAACTTTTCTGAATCGAGACAGAATCGTTCTAGAGAGAATCGAGAGAAATCGAAAAATCGATTTTTCCCCCCACCCCTACTAACTACAGACCAGAACAAATATGCACCAGGACAGCTACAGCGCCACCAGCCTTATCCACAGTCACATGCAGACAGAAAACACACCAGACAGAAGCATTACACCATTGGAGTTAACAAGATGGTACAATGCCCAGACAAAAAGAACATGACAAAGAAAACGAAAACCCAGTTCAGAGATATGTCAGACCAACATGCAAAACAACAGTTTGGCAGAGTAACGAGCATGCTGGATCATACACGCATTGTCATGCTAAACAAAACAGCAGCACCTTTGTGATCAGGCCCTTCAGCACGGTCACGGAGTCTCACTGGCTAAGCAGATGAGGCTTAACAGTTATAACTGGAACGACGAGGTCAGCGGCGAAGTACGGTTCCTCACTATAAAACATATGCGCTAATTAGAGCCAGTATGAAAAGAGGCTACTCATTGTCCAGCGTTAATGAAAATAGGAAAGGCATACCTGAACATGCAGGGACAAGGACATACCGAAGGCGAGCGTCAGAGGGAAGGCTAGGAATACAGGGCTACAAAACAAACACGAAAAGGTAAGCCCAAAAGTAATAGGTAAAAGTTGTACCACTCGCCAGAGAACAAACACCTACCCGGCAAATCAGGAAAGCACCTCAACAGGAGAAGGGGTGTGGTTACAGACACCGTAATGCACGCACACAACGTCTGGTCCTTTTATCTCCATCTAAGTGGAGGCTATCTTTGACTAGGCTGCAGTGTTAATTTTGGCAGCTATTTTAGATTTAGTCTTAGTCTTTAGACGAAAATGCATATTAGTTTTAGTCACTTTTAGTCATTTTTATCCTCCTTAGTTTTAGTCTAGTTTTCGTCGACGAAAACTCAGAACATTTTAGTCTAGTTTTAGTCGACGAAGTCTCATTACATTTTAGTCTAGTTTTAGTCACATTTGAAAGTCCATCTTATAGCCACATTAAACTCCTTTACTTCCCTTCTCAGGCCCGGGGACCCCTTGTGTTGTGTCTACAACTGCATAATAGTCAAGCTTGCAGTACTTAAACTGTGGATGCAATTAGTCTCTAAAATACAGATCTCCTAGTATATGCCTACAGCTGAATTCCAATGAATTCAATGTAAATAATAATTTTAAGGCAATACTTAATTAACAGTATTATCATTAAAATATAAGAGAATATCAAGTCTAGATTTTGAAGATTCAAATGATGTGATAACACAATACAACTACTATGCCTACCTGGCCTTAGTTAAATCAACCACATATCCTCCATATGAATTGCTGTGCAATCTGATAACCAACATATTTAGCTAGACAGATAGTTTGAGAGTTGAAAGTAATGCCAATGATAATAACAAGGATATGTAAACCAATCACGTATTCATTTATTTTCTCTTGATTAATGTCATGCGTGGCCTGTCCTATAGTCCATTCTGCAATGCGTTTACTAGCTAGTTATCGATAGCTAGTATAACTTAGCTAGCAATCGATAGCTAGTATAACTTAGCTATGTTACCTCATAGTTAGCTAACGTTAGCCAGCTAAACGTTTTGGAACTCATTTGCCAAGCCAAACGGGAGGTTTCAATCGAAAATGACTAGCTAGTTGTACAAGCTGACACAACATATACACTCAACTGCCCTTTTGAAGTTAACTTAACGTTGGCTAATATATTCTAATAACTAGTTAACATTAGCTAATTATCATTGACAGTTACTAGCTCATTTACCTTGGCATAAATGGCAGGGTTGTCTTGTGCGCTTTCAGGTGCCTCTTGTTGTGTTCTTCCCACCTATTTTGAAGCCACAAGGTTTCTCTCCGGTTATTGCGGTGCATTGTGTTTTACTTTCTGTCAAGTTATAATTAAAGACTGTCCAGATATCTATTCGTATTTTTCTTCCAGTACCGAGTGCTTGAACTTCAGCCATCATAACGTCTGTTAGGGCGTCACTTGCATGTCGGGGCATCTCAGGGAGTGGAGGAGGGATAGATACAGGACCGGGCAACATTCAACCAATGATGTGCATACAAGTTTAGAAAAAAAAAACAATTGTGACTTAGTCAACCACCAACATTTTCGTCTCGTCTCGTCTCGTCAACGAAAGTTAAAATAGATTTAGTCATAGTTTTTATTTATAAAGATCCGTTTTCGTCACGTCTTAGTCCCGGGAAAAAGGTCGTTAACGAATATTTTTCGTCATAGTTTTCGTCAACGAAATTAACACTGCTAGGCTGACGATAGTTGGGCTAATTGAATGTAAAAGCAGGGAGTGTAGGTGTAACAACACCACCCTACCAAATACATTATAAATGTATGTACACCTCTGTAATGTTTTGAAGAAGATGAAGCAAGGAGACCAACCCGTGAGCAGACGTGCCTAGCGCATGCTCGTGCTGCGCCGAACTGACCGTGGCTAGTGACTGAATAAAACACATTCTTTCGCTAAGCCGTCTGTCGGTAGGAAAACTGTATGATCAGGGAAAGTGTATTAAAACCGGATGTCGTCACTTTAAGCCGGTCTCTGGTTAGATAAAGCTTTTCAGCAGAAATGGACAAGGACCTTTACTTTTTAGTTGAGAAGTTGTGTTGATCGCCTGGCATGCAAACGATCGGTTTTCTTTAAATTATTATTATTTTTGTGAAGTTATACATCTTATGTGAATAAAGCTATCTACACAACTTTTTATATGTCTACATTGACTCGTTTAGTTGTTCATGTGGTACACGTAGGTCTTAACTGAAGCTAACGCTTAGACCAACAATCCATTGGAACACATAGTAGCTAGCTAGCCTCGCTGCTAATAAGTCTAAGGTTAGCATGCTGATATGAATAGACCCATTATAGTCAGGTGGCTTAATGCTCAATTGACTTGTTAACCGAACTTTTACGAAGTCATACAACTAAACACACAAGTGACTTGTTAACCTATGTCTACATTGACTCGGTTAGTTGTCCATGTGGTACACGAATGTTGCAGAGTATTGTCCTATTGTAGGTCTTAACTGAAGCTAACGCTTAGACCAACAATCCATTGGAACACATAGTAGCTAGCTAGCCTCGCCGCTAATAAGTCTAACGTTAGCATGCTAATATGAATAGACCCATTATAGTCAGGTGGCTTAATGCTCAATTGACTTGTTAACCGAACTTTTACGAAGTCATACAACTAAACACACAAATGACTTGTTAACCGAACTTTTACGAAGCTATATGACCAAACACAAAGCTAGCACTGTTAATTCCGCTATAGCTAGCCAGGTCAATTAGCTCGCCTAAGATACTGCAATTTAAGCTAACCAATTACCTCATTTCCCCCAAAACCCATCGATTACATGTGTTTGTGATGTGTAACATATATCCTTAATCAGTCATTCAAGTTATTAACGTTTATTTACCGCTAGCGATTACACGACACAAGGGTAATTCAATCGCTATTAATGTTGAACTTGAACTTCAACAACGTCACACAATATTAAAAGTCAGGCATCGGCATGGTTCCTACAGAATAAATCAAAAAGGTCCTTGTCCATTTCTGCTGAAAAGCTTTATCCAACCAGAGACCGGCTTAAAGTGACGACATCCGGTTTTAATACACTTTCCCTGATCATACAGTTTTCCTACCGACACCGTCTTCTACAAGTCTGTTATTCCTGAACAACTAACTTGAACCAAAGTGTGGGCATCCGACGAATTCGACTGAGGACAGCGAGATCTTTCACTACCAAGGCACACCTTACTTTGAAACTTCTCTCAAAATGTAGAGATTTTAAGAGATGATGAGGACAAATAAACAGAATATTATGCCTTAGTGCAGTGGTTGGATTTCTGAGGACATCTTTGTGAGTATTTCAAATTTGAAAAGATGTAAGAATTTTTCTGCTGATATGATCTGGTAATAATATCTAATTATTAGGGCTGTCAGCGTTAACGCGTTAATCTATGCGATTAATGCGGCCGCGATTAATGCGATAAAATATTTTAACGCAATTAACGCAACTTAAAAAAATGTATTATTATATTTTTTTTTGTAATGCCTTTATTTGTATAGTTATGAAGTTATGACAGGAAGCGATGCGGAGAAGAGGTGGGGAGAGGATAGGGAAATTACATCAGGCCAGACTTGAACCTGTGTCCCCTCGGGCAATGTAAGTAGGGGGCTTGGCCTACCAATAGCCCCCCTTGTTCAAAGTGGGGAATGACAGAAAAAGTTTGACAACCACTGCGGTAGTTGAAGATGGAGAGAGCTGAGGGATTGTTGGGCGGAAAGTTTCTGTTTAATAGGCAAAATTACGGAACAATCGACCAAACTAAAGTTGTATGTAGCATTTGTCAAATTGAATTTAGCTATCACAGAAGCAGCTCGTCTTTAAATTATCACCTTAATGCAAAGCACCCGACAGAAAGCAGTCCCAGGTTAGATGGTCGCCAACCCACAATCTACGCCTTCTCTAGTAAAATAACTAGACCAGTCTGTGAAAAGGTTACCAACGCTTTAGCAGTTTTGGTTGCCGGTGACTGTCGGACCATCAACATAGTTAAGGACGTTGGGCTGACTGAGGTGATTCGAATTGCTTCAGGAGACAACTCTTACGATTTACCGTAGAGGGGCACCATTTTGTCTCGCATACATTCCTTTTATGACGGCGAGAGAGCACGAAAAATTCAGCTCCTCGAGCAAGCTGCCACCGTCACCCTTACTGGTGACCACTGGACATCAGTCAGCAATGACAATTACCTGGGTGTCACAGCTCGTTTGATTGACAATGTATGGAAATTGAGATATTTTTCATTGGAAGTAAAAAAAAAAAAACAGACAAACAAACTTTTAATCGCGATTAATCTAGATTAATGAATTGCAAAATGTGAGATTAATTAGTTAATTTTTTGTTATCTATTGACAGCCCTACTAATTATTCTTTATAAGCTGCCTTTGCAGGTCTTCAAACAACACCTTTCAGTTAAGGCCATGCTTCAAGATGTCACTACTATCAGAGGCTAACGCCATCTTAGAAGGTGATCAAAACAAATAAACTCACCATCATGTCTTTGTTCGGTTGTTGAATTTCTGGGAGAGGTGGTGGTGTCCTCCCATAAGAGCTTCCATTAGACACCTGACCCTGACAGCCAGCCTAAATCCCCCTGCAGACACACCTGCGGAGGGCTGTATAAAAGCTCAGGTGAGATGGGTCTCACACACCGAGCCCCAGTGAAGGAGCCGTCCACAGCATCTCCACACACTAAAGCAACATGGACCTCAGAGCCTCCATCTCCCTTCTTGTGCTGCTGCTTGGCCGGTCCATGGCTCTGCCTGTCATGGTAAGAATGCCTGAGATATTCAGAACTCTATCTTTAAATACTAATTGTTTGTTTGTACCGTTTCATCTTCACCTTTTGGATTTGATCTGTCTCTAGGAGGACGGTGATGAAAATGAGATTTTCTTTGAGGAGCCTGACAGTGTGGACATGACTGTAACGGGACCGAGCGGTCTCATCGTGCGGGTGGGTCTGACCAAAACCCAGAGGCAGAGTCGTTTTAAAGAGCTTTATATTTAATTAAAGCTGGACATTTCATTTGAACATTTTGGTTTTTATTTTTTCTCAGGAGGACGGTGATGAGAATGAGATTCTCATAGAGGAGTCTGACAGTGTGGACATAACTACACAGATTCTGGCAACCAATAATGGTCTGTTTCTCATTATTCAAACTATTTAACTGCTTTATTTAAATGATCGTTGGCATAAACTTACAGTGTCACTAGAATAACTTCAAAAATGACATTTCATCTTTCAGCTTCCAGTGAGCTTTTAATGGAAGGAGATCTTGTTGTGCCAAGAACCAGGAATGCTCTGGCTTGCTGGAACAACAACTGCTTATGGAAGAAGTCTTCTAATGGGAAAGTTGAGGTCCCCTACACAGTCAACTCTCAGTTTTGTAAGTATTTGTTGTATTTTTTAATATGCAATATATATATTTCAAAGCACCCCCATTGAGCAATGGTGATTAATGTTTGTTGTGCTTTTCAGCATCCGCTGCTAAGAGGAAAATTCAAAATGCCATGGCAACCTTCAACAGAAAAACCTGTGTTCAGTTTGTTGCTCGCTCGACTCAGAGGGACTACATCAGCATTGAGAACAGAGATGGGTGAGTTTGTCGACTGTAGAGTGTTGAAAATGTCTACGTCCACATACACCTGCTTCCTGGAGCATAGCTTTTCTCTCTTTAATGTAAATCCCACACTAATTATCCTGCTGGTAACACTTTATGTAAAGATCCAATGTAATGACACCAGTGAAGACCACTACTAAATGAATACCAGTTTGGCATTACCTGCAGAATTACTACTAAATATTCATTAATGCTGATTAGTGTGTGACTGACTGGTAATTAGTAACATAATGTCATTAAACACATCCTGGTTGTAAAGCATAATTCTGTGAACAAATGAAAGCAAACTTACAGTAATTAATACATACACTAATATAAGTTAATGACACCCTGTTGTAACTGTTGCTGTCATTGTTCCGCCCATCTTTCTCAGGTGCTTCTCCAGCCTTGGGAGGACAGGAGGCAAACAGGTGGTCTCCCTCCAAAAGAACGGTTGTGTTTACCACGGCATCATCCAGCATGAACTCAACCATGCTCTGGGCTTCTACCATGAGCAAACCAGGAGTGACAGAGACCAGTATGTGAAAATCAACTGGAATTACATCAACCCACGTAAGCCATATTACTTATGCTTAATTCTCTCTCAGAACAATTCAAATGAACACCGACTATATCTAAAATAATTCTTCATGAGAGATAGTCATGTTTTTAAAGCTCTTGTTTGTCTGTCTTTTGGCAGGAATGACTCACAACTTCAAGAAACAACGCACCAACAACCTGAACACTCCATATGACTACTCTTCTGTGATGCATTATGGGAGGTAAGAAAATGGGACCCACTGAATAAAACGTATTCATCAAGAGCTGTTTTACCTGTTTACATTACTAAATATAAATATGTTTTATAAAACTTTTACAAATCACTGTTCAAATTTCCTTCTGTAGAACTGCTTTCACAGTCCAGAATGGAAGGGAGACAATCACTCCAATTCCAAACCGAAGTGTGAAAATTGGACAGAGACAGGGACTGTCCACCACTGACATCCTGAGGATCAACAAACTCTATGGATGCTGTGAGTATGACCTCCTGCATCCTATGGTGAAACATCGTATATCTTTGAGATTGCTGAAATGATGAGTACTGCAATCCAATTCTGACAATCTTCTCCTCTTCCAAACAGAACCAAACCCAAACTGATGCTGTCCCAGTCTGGAACCACCACATCACGTCTTGATCACAGAACACAATGTGACAGATGAATATGTACTGTAGATGTCTTGTGAGCATCACTACTGTCATATTGATATTACTGGAAAATAAAATGACTGAAAATAACTCATTGTCTTGTTGTTGCTCTACTTTTTTTATGCAATATGGCAAAATAATCTATTTCTAGAATCAGAAACATATCCTCTCAGTATCCTTCTTGTAAAGAACAGCCGCACAACAGTTCACATTAACACATATGAGCCAAAATGTCAACAAGTTATGGAACTAAGAGAGCAAGTGTGTATATGTGGGCCCAGTTCAGATTTTCTGCGGGCAGAGTCATACAAATTCTAAACGGAGCCCCAGTGGGGTCTCTGTGGAATCGTCCACAAGGGCTCATCCATGGAAATCCCACACAGGTCCATTGTGGATTGGGCCATGATGGGCCCTCAGGATCATTTGCCAATGTGGCCCAGTATAGGTCGACAATGAGCTATCTGTGCTGTGGGTTTGCCCATGTTCGCTTCTGTGGGTCGACTATAGGACATGGGACCCTCATGAGAGCTAACTTACAGAGCTTCCATATGGGTTCAGTGGGGTTTTGCCCATGATGGGCTCTCCGTAGCATCTTTAACATGGGAACAGGAATTGGCGCAGAGTGTGGGCACAATATGGGAAGCGTCCAGTAGACTATGCCCTTACGAGACAGGGCAGTTTTTTTTCTTCTAAAACTAGCATGCTAACTGGCTAACAGCCAACAGACTTGCCTTGCAAACACCATCAGGAGTGCTAAAACTGATCAAAGTTATAAAACGCTTTAAACTGTTGCATTTGGCAAATATTTATATACGTTTAAAAAACCCTGTAAAAACCCTCAACTATGACAATAAATTGGCATTAAACTGACAATTTGAAATACCATGCAAATGTTTGTCTGAAGCAAACATCATGATAGTGTTTATGTTTATTTTTCTACTATAAATAATACAAATAATAAAAAACTCTTCCTTCATGTGATCTATATGGAGAGGAAGTATGGTTCTATGGTGGTGCAGTGGGCTAAAACACAGTAGTGCTCCACAAAACACAGGATTTCATTAGAATTACAGAAATCAGAGTGCACAATATTCACTGTCTAGCTCACATAGGACAATGAATTCATCATGTCATCCACTTTCACAATGAAAATATGCATCATTGACCTTTTCTCATTGGTACTTAAAATACATTACACATAAAAGATGATATACGAATATGAAAATAATATATAAAATCAAATATTTTTAAAAGACTTTTTCACATACTGTAACACATTTGTGTGATATGAATTTAGTCAACAATGCCACTGAATAGGTTAGAAGACCTACAGATACTGCACTCTAATTGTAAGCAATCTTACATGAACAAGTTTATTCCAAATGCCAGGGCATGACTGATAGTTGAAAGAAAGTTACATTGAAGATTTGATTTCACACTTTTCCAGAACCTTGGAAAAAGTTCCACAATTTTCACAAATCGTTTGAAAAGACCTTTATTAGGAGGGTCATTTAATTCTGTCTCATGCCGTGTGTGCTTACCTTAGTCTGCGTACTACCTCTTATTGTTATAAGACATTGCCCTCATTTAAGGGTCTGAAATAATTTCATCAGAAGAGATGGTTAAGTCTAATCTTGTTGATTGGTACGGTTCCATTTCCTGAGTACAGTTAGTCTGCAATATTAATCTCTTAAACTAATGCAGCATGGCTTTGTGTGTCTTTGACTACCAAGGCACACCTTACTTTGAAACTTCTCTCAAAATGTAGAGATTTTAAGAGATGATGAGGACAAATAAACAGAATAGTATGCCTTAGTGCAGTGGTTGGATTTTGTCAGGGAATTATTTCACCCTTTGTATAAGGACTGTATTTAAACCTCAGTTATTAAGACACACACAACCAAGAATAAAATCAAGTAACAGACATTTACTCTGGCCCAGAGGAGAGTAGTGGTTTCAGAACGCTGTCCCCACATACACTGCCCCTTGAGTAACTTGCCTGACCATTTATTAAGAAAATCTCACAGAACAAAGACAATGACACACCCATGGCTGTGTCCTCCCGTGCCTGGTTCCAAAACACAAGAATGTTTACCTAAGACCCCCAAAAACCCTGACTATTGGTTTTAGAACAATAAATCAGTCTTAACCTAAACATTTCATGACAGTCTGAATTCCAAGCTTCTCTTCCCACAGTTTCAAACTTCCTTTCACAGAACAATGGAAAGAGCTTAGTCCTCCATTTAACTAACTAACTAATATCAACTAAAACACATCATGATAATAATTAAAAAGAAACATTTCTTTCACATTTCCCTCCTGTTTATCATGAAAACAATACTAGTATAGACATCAACCTTATACATTTCCTTCGGTTTTCTGCATAGGCATCATTACACTAAAGAATCATTTTCCTGATGAGACAGCAGAGCATCAAATTCCTGTGACAACATTACATTCTGCACAGACTTACGTACTACACTAGAAATGAGAACTTTAATACATGTAGAAATACACATCATAAAAATACAAAAAGTATAAAGATTGCAACAATTGGTAACAGTCCTTTCAGCACAATTTGCCACCACGCACCCGAAGTAAACCAAGCAAAAGGATTCCACCACGGAACATCCACCACTTTATCACTTGATATAGCATCACGAACAGCCTTCATTTGCTGTAAGGCTTCAGAAACAGAAATGCTCTTTACCAGGTCTGGAATCCACGTACAACAAGAATCATTCAACAACACACAAACCCCCCCACTAGATGCAGTAAGCAGGTCTAAGACTAATCTATTCTGAAGTACCATTAACCTAATTTGCGAAACTTCATCATTAAGGCCTTCCATGCTGACTAAGGTTGCATTAACGAACAATCCTAACCTATAGTTAAGCGTTTCCATTCTTAACATTAGTTTACCTACTCCCAACCACGGAAACAGAGACAAAGTTACCTTGGTTCCTTTAGTCCAAATTTTTTGGTCATTCGGTACGTCCATCCCCCACACACTGTCGTGCTCCTTAACAGCAAATCTCTTCTTACGAGATAACTCTGGCTGTGCACTAACAACATAAGTATGGTCCGTGACCTGTGCGGGGGCGCATACGCCACCCCAGTGTGGAGGGAGATGACTGTACAACCGACTACCACATACCCACAGCACCTCTCTCAATGTAGGAGTACCCTTGCCAGAGGGGCAGTACTTGCCATTCCAACTCCAACATAAGGAACGGTCTCCCCATGGACATGGCACAGTAGGGACCCAGTAAGTGACGTGACCTGAGGAAGAGGTCACTGTAGTAGTAGGGATGACAGTTGTATTACACTGTTTCTTTCTCAGAGAGCCTACTTTCATTTGTTCCATTACTAGCAAACATATTGGAAATATGGAGTCGACTGTCACATAAGGTGACAGCAAGGGTGTAGCATTTTGTATTTCTTCTAGGGGGTGTGTATCGCTGCATGAATCCTGCGACCTGGTACCATTTCGATATTGAAAATTGAGCCTTGTATATCCAGCTTTCTGGGGAAGACTTCCAACTAACACAGATAGTGGCTTGTTTAGAAAGTGGTCTAGCTTCAAGTCTAGGGTGAGAGGAGGAAGTTGGCATTAAGGAACATATATAGCAATTGGTCTTATTAAGTCTCTTCGCTTGCAAAGATGCATATCTATACCATGAATTAGTAGAATACAGATGAGTAACGTTCCCCATGGCTTCATGTTCCCCATATGAAATCCACCTCTTATGGATTCTCTCAATTAAATTTGTAGGGGACCACAGACCCAACATTACCCCTGTAGCAATCATTAATAGTAACAGCTTAAACATTGTTTTAAATGTATACAGAAAAACAATAAACACAAATAAACAAGAAAAACAAAAAACACAGATACAAAAAACAGGAACAAAAAAAACAGATACACCTCTACTATGTTGAGCAGAATCTCTAACCCTCACGGCACTCCCTGGAGGTTAGGTGACGTTCAGACGACCAAGATTTATACACTTAGCCCCCCGCTAGCGCCACAAAACGCTACTCAACGCTAGTGGTGGATCCTGGTAATGCTCTGAGTTTGCAGTGTGACAGATGAATCCAGGTGGAGCGTTCAGCGATCTTAACGGCAGTGGGGGTAGACAGTAGCACCTGGTACGGTCCTTCCCATCTATCATCAGACCAAGTCTTTCTTTTGATGACTTTGATGAACACCCAGTCTCCCACCTTCACCTGTCCTTGTACCTGTGGAGACACAGAAAAAACTGGAACAGTATTTGGTTCTTTGCATTCTCTAGTCAGTAAAGTTTTTTTCATATAATCTGCTAGTGTGGGAATGTCATCTGGGTTGGCTCTTACAGTTGGAGTGAGATCTGGTATTCTGTATGGCCTGCCATAAAGTATTTCAAAAGGTGATAAGAGTTGACCCTGAGCAGGGGTAATGTGCATGCTTAAAGATACTAAATCTAAACAATCAGGCCATTGTCTACCTGTTTCTGCCATAGCCTTTCGAAGTTTAGATTTTACCGTACCATTCGTTCTTTCCACAAGACCAGCACTCTGGGGGTGGTATGCACAATGCCTTTTCAAATCAATTTTTAATTGTTGTCCAACTCTGTCCAACACATCATTCACAAAATGTGAACCATTGTCTGACCTTATGATTTGTGGTACACCAAAAGTTGGTATTATTCTTTACATAATGCTTTTGCCACTGTGAGTGCGTCGGGTGTTGAACTAGGGAATACCTCTACCCATCTGGAAAACACATCAATTATAACCAAACAATACTCCAGCCCTCTGGCTTTGCTCAATTGGATATAATCCATGTGTATTACCTGAAAAGGATAGTCAGGCTTGGGGAAAACTCCCCTCTTAGGCCTGAGGTTCCCTTGTGAATTATGCCGAATACATATCTCACATTGCAAACAAAAATTTTTTGAATAGGTTATGAATCCATATGTGGTATAGTGCTTATGTACTAAGCTAACCATTCCCCCAGTTGATACGTGAGTATCACCATGACTCAAAATCGCTGCCCATTTATACAAAGATCGCGGCAAGATGGGTTTTTTATCTGGACTGATATATACCTCATCTTTCAAAGTCGCCCCGTGTTTTATCCAATTCTCCTGTTCCCCTTTGGGTGCTTGTTGTTGCATGTTAATCAAAAAGTCATCCTCTGTGTCTTGTGTCAGATACAGACCAGCTGCCTGCTTGGCAGCCTTGTCTGCTAAAGCATTTCCTTTTGAAATGTCATCAGTTTATTTGTGTGTGCTTCGCATTTGCATATCGCTAATTTACTAGGCAATTGTATTGCTTCAAGTAGCTCTTGCAACAACTTCTTGTGTTTAACTTCCTTTCCTGTAGAAGTTAAATAACCTCTCCTTTTCCAATGCGCACAGAAAATGTGTGAAGCAGCAAAAGCATATTGGCTGTCTGTGTATACAGTCATTTCCTGACCTTTGTATAACTGACATGCCCTGGTTAATGCAATTATTTCTGCTGCTTGTGCAGATAAGTTAGAAGGTAATTTCTTTGCTTCCACTATGTCAGTAAGGCTAGTGACTGCATAAGCTACTAAATTCCTCCCCCTCACATCCTTGCCTGCAGAGCCGTCAACGTAAATCACACATCCCCCCAGTAGGGGGGTGTCCTGCAGATCCGTTCTAGGTTTCAAATTCTTTTGAGTCTCTTCCTGACATATGTGTGGTATGCCGTCAATAGGTATTGGCAATAATGTGGATGGATTCAGTGTATTACACCTTTCCAATGTTATGTGTGGGTTGTGAGAGAAGAAGAGTCATGCATGATAAGTGGCGTGCAGGAGAAAGGAAAGTCATGTTAGTCTGTAGTAAAAGCATTGACACTGCATGCGGTACTTTTACGACGAGTTCATGAAACAACACAATTTCTGCTGACGCCTGTACGGCTAATGCCGCTGCGAGCACTGCTTGGACACATGTTGGTGTCGCACGAGCTACCGGATCGAGCTGGGTTGAATAAAAAGCAATCGGTCTCATTTTACACCCCCAAACCTGAAGCAAAACAGATGTCATGAACCCATGTCTGGAATCAACCATGAGAACGAAAGGTTTCGCATAATTAGGAAGAGCCAGTACTGTCGAGCTGGCTATTTTTTCTTTTGTTAATTGAAACGCTTCTGAACCCTCTTTAGTCCACGTAACCTTATCGTGGGGCGCCATTGGTTCAGAGAAAATCATATTATGCAAAGGCCTTACTAATACTGCATAATTGGGTACCCATTGTCGACAATAATTACACAATCCTAAAAATGACATCATCTGTTTTTTAGTCATAGGTTTCGGAGCTTCCAATATAGCTTTCTTCCTTTCAGTATTTACCGTTCTTCCATCTCCGGAAAGAGTGTGACCAAGATATCTTACGTTTGTTGTCCAAAGTTGCAATTTATTTTTGCTGACTTTATTTCCTGTTTTTGCCAAATAATGTAACAGAGATAAAGTATCTATTTTGCACTGTTCTTGTGTTTTAGAAGATACTAATATATCGTCCACATAAGACAAGACTTGACTACCTTGTGGTGGTTGAAAATCAGCTAAACAATTTCTTATGGCATCCGCAAATATTGTAGGTGACTCGCAATATCCCTGAGCTAACCGGTTAAACGTGTATCTTTTGCCCTTAAAAGTGAACGCAAACCAAAACTGACTTGCTTCGTCTACTGGTATTGACCAAAATGCATTACTTAGATCGATTACAGTAAAATATTTTGCTTCGGGGTCCAATTGGTTTAATAGTGTGTGTGGATCTGGCACATTAGGTGCTCGTGCCACTACGGCTTCGTTGACTTGTCTTAAATCCTGCACCACTCTCCAACCAGTGGATGGCGATGCTTTCTTCACTGGGAAAATAGGCGTATTACAAGGTGAATCAACACATGCTCGAATAATCTTGGCTTTTAACAACTCTTGTATGACTGGCTCGATGCCTGCCTGGGCATCTGGTTTCAGCGGGTATTGTTTTTACGCGAGGATAGTATTCCGTTTTTCCTTTAATTTTTACGGGCTCAACACCAATCATTTTACCCACATCCGCTGGATGCTTTGACCAAAGTTTATCAGTAATTTCACTTAATGCCGCCTCTTCCTCAGAAGTTAACAACATCTCTCATTTAGTTTCATTCGGATCACTCATTCTTGTCTCTGGAGTCGTTATTACCACGAAATTCAACATTTTCTTCCACCAGCCGGTGCTTGGACTATATTGAGAATAACCCATGTCTTTCCAGTCGCACGCTCTGTTAATTTCCCATATATGCTCTTTGTTATCTTGCCATTTCTCGTCGGGAGCTTTAGACAACAGTATGTTTGGGGTCAATGCGCGCACCAGACTCTCAGCCTGCGGTGATAGAGTTACAGTGCACAGACACGCATTTTCCCTCCAACAGAGTGCAGTGATTACAATTTTTTGTGGGCCTAGTTTATGGACTGCTTCGTCATATTGAGGGTCGGGGCCAGGTCTCCCGTCATTTGAGCAACATAAAGTGACCTGTATGTCATTTTTGTGTGTAAAATCTGACTCAGGAGACACTACCTTTTTCGCTTCATTTAACAAGGCGCTCGCTGTTTTACACGGAGACTTATCTGGCACATTTAGCCCCCAATAGTAGAAAGGCACGCCCCTCCCTTCCACAATTAAAATATCAGTATTGTTGCATCGTCGAGCTTGCATTCCGCCCTGTTTTGTGGGGTAAATTGCTAAGCCTAATTTAGTCATAACGTCACGTCCGAGTAAATTAAATGGACACGAGGGTGAAACTATCACGGGTGCTTTCACGGATTCTCCTGTTATTGGATTCTTTATCCAAATAGGTTTAGTGAGAGCTTGCCTCTGCGTGTGTCCATTTGCGGAACGTACCAGAACGAAATCACCTGATTTGTCAATAAATTCTCCATTCATTATCGCAGTCCTACACGCTCCTGAATCGCAGAGAAAGTGTACCGGTTTACCGTCAACTAACAGAGTAATTTCGGGTTTTCCACTAGTAGACAAGCAGATGTCTTCCAAATCTAAAAATTCATCGCATGTAATCTCATCTCCTTCATCTGTTTGTTTATTACTGTGGGTTTCTGTGGCTAGTCATGACTCTTCCTTATTAGGACAATCTCTCGCCCAATGTCCCTTTACTCCACAAGAATAACACTTATCCCTGTCCTCTCTCTCGTCTTCTTCTTCCTCTTCTCTGTCTCTATTCTTTCGAGGTGTATTTTTTTCTTTTCTCCAATCTTGACTTTTTCCTCTGCTTTGTTCTCGACCTCTGCCTTTCCCTCTGCTCTTTCCTCTACCTCTCCCCCTCCCCCTCTGACTGCCTCCCATCACTGTCTGAACTGCAGCGACGAAGACTTCGGCAGTTTTCTGCTCATCTCTAAGTTTTTTCTTAGCCTGAGTTACTTTTTCTGCATGTCTTGCCTGAGTCATGAAAGCTGGGAGGGTAGATGTGGGAAGTTCAACAAAATTTCTATTAAGCCATTCTCTGACCTCAGCCCTGAAACCCCCCAATAATGCTTGTTTCAAATGCGCATTAAATATCGCAATTTCGGCTGGGTTGGCATCCCCTAATCCACTATAGTTCCTAAAGGCATGCTCAAACCTTTCTCTGAACTCATAGACTGTTTCGGCGTCTTTTTGTTTTGTTTCTCCTAATTTAGTGTAATTAGGCTGAGCCGCAAACGTCGCACGAATTCTTTGTTGCAACGCATTAACCTGAGCGTTTAGCTCCGGGCTTCCAGCTGCGTGCGGACCCGCCCCTTGGGGACCGACCTGAAAATCATTTTTCACACGCGCCCAGTCAACCTTCATCTTGGATCGGTAGATCCACTCAACCTCTCTCCCATCTAATTTATACATATCCCGTAAGGCCTCCATGCCTTGGAGAAAATCAGTTAATCTTTCTTTGTGTTCCGGGACACTTTTTACCGCATCATCAACTTCTTTTTGGTTCCAAGGACGATAAACTAGCATTGTTCTAGGATTATCTGGTCCTATGTCATCGGCAGGAGCAAAAGCAGGATTGGGGAGTTCAATCATCGGGAATTGATGGGCCTCTAGCCCATTTGGTATCTCTGATTGGACATATAGTTCTCCCGCATCCATGTGATAATCACGAAATTTAATGGGAGTACGGCGTATGCGTTGTGGATGGTCATAAGGTGGTGGGGTTCCTGGCAACGGTGGATACAATGGAGCACATGATGAGTTTCTGCGAGCTGGAGTTAACGGATTTTCTGGTAGTGGAGAGGCTGGCGACGCTGGTGGCCTTTGAACGACTACTTGTTGCTGCTGTTCTAGTACTGGTGCCTGTACGAATCTAGACTTACTGATTACTACAGTATCGTCTTCTTTCGATAGAGCAGATAGTACTAATTGCTCTTTTCGTCGTTTAATACCATCAAGTCTTTCTCTCGCCTCCGTTAACCAGACGCCAGCACATGCAAGCTCGTCTTTGTGATGCGTTTTTAACGTTCTCTTTCCCCGGTGATGTTTATTTATGTCTTTGCATAATTTATCACAGTCGTCTACTACTAGTTTCCCACTGAAACTATGTTTTTTAATCCAACGATCTACATACTTCGTGTGGCTATTAGTATGTTTCTTCTCTATGTACTTCCTATCTCCAGTACTGCCTTGCGATTTTGACGCATTTTTACCCATAATTATGGTGAGTTTTTTTGAATTAAGCAAAATACTTCTCTTGAGTCTATGAAAAATACCCGGAGGCCGAGCTTCTAGATTGATAAATCAATCCGGACCTCCCCGGGAGTTTGTGCTCTCAGATAGTTTCCAAAGTTTTAATTTTGCTTAATTTCTTACTCCAGGCACTCTCTCATTCACTCAGGTGTACACCTATTCACACTCCCCAATCCCAGATTAGGGTAGAAATATTTCTGTGAGGTCCCAGACCTCAAGAGATCCCAGATCTCTGTATAGCTATTTGTCTGAATATTAAGTAACCCCCGGCTACTCACTTATTATTCTTGTTGTGCGTCTCATCTGGATCTGGATCTCGAGAAGGCAGATGTTCCCGGGGGCAGAAGTCCTTCAGCCGGCCCAACGACGAATTCAACGCGAAGGGACTTTTCCTATCCACTATTGGGCAGGGCGATGCATCGACGTACGGCTTCCGTGTTTCTGCTCCCGGTCGATCTTGTCCTTTCTTGAGATCCGGCTCGAAGGACCAAACTGTCAGGGAATTATTTCACCCTTTGTATAAGGACTGTATTTAAACCTCAGTTATTAAGACACACACAACCAAGAATAAAATCAAGTAACAGACATTTACTCTGGCCCAGAGGAGAGTAGTGGTTTCAGAACGCTGTCCCCACATACACTGCCCCTTGAGTAACTTGCCTGACCATTTATTAAGAAAATCTCACAGAACAAAGACAATGACACACCCATGGCTGTGTCCTCCCGTGCCTGGTTCCAAAACACAAGAATGTTTACCTAAGACCCCCAAAAACCCTGACTATTGGTTTTAGAACAATAAATCAGTCTTAACCTAAACATTTCATGACAGTCTGAATTCCAAGCTTCTCTTCCCACAGTTTCAAACTTCCTTTCACAGAACAATGGAAAGAGCTTAGTCCTCCATTTAACTAAATAACTAATATCAACTAAAACACATCATGATAATAATTAAAAAGAAACATTTCTTTCACAGATTTCTGAGGACATCTTTGTGAGTATTTCAAATTTGAAAAGATGTAAGAATTTTTCTGCTGATATGATCTGGTAATAATATCTAATTATTCTTTATAGGCTGCCCTTGCAGGTCTTCAAACAACACCTTTCAGTTAAGGCTATGCTTCAAGATGTCACTACTATCAGAGGCTAACGCCATCTTAGAAGGTGATCAAAACAAATAAACTCACCATCATGTCTTTGTTCAGTTGTTGAATTTCTGGGAGAGGTGGTGGTGTCCTCCCATAAGAGCTTCCATTAGACACCTGACCCTGACAGCCGGCCTAAATCCCCCTGCAGACACACCTGCGGAGGCCTGTATAAAAGCTCAGGTGAGATGGGTCTCACACACCGAGCCCCAGTGAAGGAGCCGTCCACAGCATCTCCACACACTAAAGCAACATGGACCTCAGAGCCTCCATCTCCCTTCTTGTGCTGCTGCTTGGCCTGTCCATGGCTCTGCCTGTCATGGTAAGAATGCCTGAGATATTCAGAACTCTATCTTTAAATACTAATCGTTTGTTTGTACCGTTTCATCTTCACCTTTTTTATTTGATCTGTCTCTAGGAGGACGGTGATGAAAATGAGATTGTCTTTGAGGAGCCTGAGGTGGGTCTGACCAAAACCCAGAGGCAGAGTCGTTTTAAAGAGCTTTATATTTAATTAAAGCTGGACATTTTATTTGAACATTTTGGTTTTTATTTTTTCTCAGGAGGACGGTGATGAAAATGAGATTCTCATAGAGGAGTCTGACAGTGTGGACATAACTACACAGATTCTGGCAACCAATAATGGTCTGTTTCTCATTATTCAAACTATTTAACTGCTTCATTTAAATGATCGTTGGCATACATTTACAGTGTCACTAGAATAACTTCAAAAATGACATTTCATCTTTCAGCTTCCAGTGAGCTTTTAATGGAAGGAGATCTTGTTGTGCCAAGAACCAGGAATGCTCTGGCTTGCTGGAACAACAACTGCTTATGGAAGAAGTCTTCTAATGGGAAAGTTGAGGTCCCCTACACAGTCAACTCTCAGTTTTGTAAGTATTTGTTGAATTTTTTAATATGCAATATATATATTTCAAAGCACCCCCATTGAGCAATGGTGCTTAATGTTTGTTGTGCTTTTCAGCATCCGCTGCTAAGAGGAAAATTCAAAATGCCATGGCAACCTTCAACAGAAAAACCTGTGTTCAGTTTGTTGCTCGCTCGACTCAGAGGGACTACATCAGCATTGAGAACAGAGATGGGTGAGTTTGTCGACTGTAGAGTGTTGAAAATGTCTACGTCCACATACACCTGCTTCCTGGAGCATAGCTTTTCTCTCTTAAATGTAAATCCCACACTAATTATCCTGCTGGTAACACTTTATGTAAAGATCCAATGTAATGACACCAGTGAAGACCACTACTAAATGAATACCAGTTTGGCATTACCTGCAGAATTACTACTAAATATTCATTAATGCTGATTAGTGTGTGACTGACTGGTAATTAGTAACATAATGTCATTAAACACATCCTGGTTGTAAAGCATAATTCTGTGAACAAATGAAAGCAAACTTACAGTAATTAATACATACACTAATATAAGTTAATGACACCCTGTTGTAACTGTTGCTGTCATTGTTCCGCCCATCTTTCTCAGGTGCTTCTCCAGCCTTGGGAGGACAGGAGGCAAACAGGTGGTCTCCCTCCAAAAGAACGGTTGTGTTTACCACGGCATCATCCAGCATGAACTCAACCATGCTCTGGGCTTCTACCATGAGCAAACCAGGAGTGACAGAGACCAGTATGTGAAAATCAACTGGAATTACATCAACCCACGTAAGCCATATTACTTATGCTTAATTCTCTCTCAGAACAATTCAAATGAACACCGACTATATCTAAAATAATTCTTCATGAGAGATAGTCATGTTTTTAAAGCTCTTGTTTGTCTGTCTTTTGGCAGGAATGACTCACAACTTCAAGAAACAACGCACCAACAACCTGAACACTCCATATGACTACTCTTCTGTGATGCATTATGGGAGGTAAGAAAATGGGACCCACTGAATAAAACGTATTCATCAAGAGCTGTTTTACCTGTTTACATTACTAAATATAAATATGTTTTATAAAACTTTTACAAATCACTGTTCAAATTTCCTTCTGTAGAACTGCTTTCACAGTCCAGAATGGAAGGGAGACAATCACTCCAATTCCAAACCGAAGTGTGAAAATTGGACAGAGACAGGGACTGTCCACCACTGACATCCTGAGGATCAACAAACTCTATGGATGCTGTGAGTATGACCTCCTGCATCCTATGGTGAAACATCGTATATCTTTGAGATTGCTGAAATGATGAGTACTGCAATCCAATTCTGACAATCTTCTCCTCTTCCAAACAGAACCAAACCCAAACTGATGCTGTCCCAGTCTGGAACCACCACATCACGTCTTGATCACAGAACACAATGTGACAGATGAATATGTACTGTAGATGTCTTGTGAGCATCACTACTGTCATATTGATATTACTGGAAAATAAAATGACTGAAAATAACTCATTGTCTTGTTGTTGCTCTACTATTTTTATGCAATATGGCAAAATAATCTATTTCCAGAATCAGAAACATATCCTCTCAGTATCCTTCTTGTAAAGAACAGCCGCACAACAGTTCACATTAACACATATGAGCCAAAATGTCAACAAGTTATGGAACTAAGAGAGCAAGTGTGTATATGTGGGCCCAGTTCAGATTTTCTGCGGGCAGAGTCATACAAATTCTAAACGGAGCCCCAGTGGGGTCTCTGTGGAATCGTCCACAAGGGCTCATCCATGGAAATCCCACACAGGTCCATTGTGGATTGGGCCATGATGGGCCCTCAGGATCATTTGCCAATGTGGCCCAGTATAGGTCGACAATGAGCTATCTGTGCTGTGGGTTTGGGACATGGGACCCTCATGAGAGCTAACTTACAGAGCTTCCATATGGGTTCAGTGGGGTTTTTTCCCATGATGGGCTCTCCGTAGCATCTTTAACATGGGAACAGGAATTGGCGCAGAGTGTGGGCACAATATGGGAAGCGTCCAGTAGACTATGCCCTTACGAGACAGGGCAGTTTTTTTTCTTCTAAAACTAGCATGCTAACTGGCTAACAGCCAACAGACTTGCCTTGCAAACACCATCAGGAGTGCTAAAACTGATCAAAGTTATGAAACGCTTTAAACTGTTGCATTTGGCAAAATATTTATATACGTTTAAAAAACCCTGTAAAAACCCTCAACTATGACAATAAATTGGCATTAAACTGACAATTTGAAATACCATGCAAATGTTTGTCTGAAGCAAACATCATGATAGTGTTTATGTTTATTTTTCTACTATAAATAATACAAATAATAAAAAACTCTTCCTTCATGTGATCTATATGGAGAGGAAGTATGGTTCTATGGTGGTGCAGTGGGCTAAAACACAGTAGTGCTCCACAAAACACAGGATTTCATTAGAATTACAGAAATCAGAGTGCACAATATTCACTGTCTAGCTCACATAGGACAATGAATTCATCATGTCATCCACTTTCACAATGAAAATATGCATCATTGACCTTTTCTCATTGGTACTTAAAATACATTACACATAAAAGATGATATACGAATATGAAAATAATATATAAAATCAAATATTTTTAAAATACTTTTTCACATACTGTAACACATTTGTGTGATATGAATTTAGTCAACAATGCCACTGAATAGGTTAGAAGACCTACAGATACTGCACTCTAATTGTAAGCAATCTTACATGAACAAGTTTATTCCAAATGCCAGGGCATGACTGATAGTTGAAAGAAAGTTACATTGAAGATTTGATTTCACACTTTTCCAGAACCTTGGAAAAAGTTCCACAATTTTCACAAATCGTTTGAAAAGACCTTTATTAGGAGGGTCATTTAATTCTGTCTCATGCCGTGTGTGCTTACCTTAGTCTGCGTACTACCTCTTATTGTTATAAGACATTGCCCTCATTTAAGGGTCTGAAATAATTTCATCAGAAGAGATGGTTAAGTCTAATCTTGTTGATTGGTACGGTTCCATTTCCTGAGTACAGTTAGTCTGCAATATTAATCTCTTAAACTAATGCAGCATGGCTTTGTGTGTCTTTGACTACCAAGGCACACCTTACTTTGAAACTTCTCTCAAAATGTAGAGATTTTAAGAGATGATGAGGACAAATAAACAGAATAGTATGCCTTAGTGCAGTGGTTGGATTTCTGAGGACATCTTCTGCTGATATGATCTGGTAATAATATCTAATTATTCTTTATAGGCTGCCCTTGCAGGTCTTCAAACAACACCTTTCAGTTAAGGCTATGCTTCAAGATGTCACTACTATCAGAGGCTAACGCCATCTTAGAAGGTGATCAAAACAAATAAACTCACCATCATGTCTTTGTTCAGTTGTTGAATTTCTGGGAGAGGTGGTGGTGTCCTCCCATAAGAGCTTCCATTAGACACCTGACCCTGACAGCCGGCCTAAATCCCCCTGCAGACACACCTGCGGAGGGCTGTATAAAAGCTCAGGTGAGATGGGTCTCACACACCGAGCCCCAGTGAAGGAGCCGTCCACAGCATCTCCACACACTAAAGCAACATGGACCTCAGAGCCTCCATCTCCCTTCTTGTGCTGCTGCTTGGCCTGTCCATGGCTCTGCCTGTCATGGTAAGAATGCCTGAGATATTCAGAACTCTATCTTTAAATACTAATCGTTTGTTTGTACCGTTTCATCTTCACCTTTTTTATTTGATCTGTCTCTAGGAGGACGGTGATGAAAATGAGATTGTCTTTGAGGAGCCTGAGGTGGGTCTGACCAAAACCCAGAGGCAGAGTCGTTTTAAAGAGCTTTATATTTAATTAAAGCTGGACATTTTATTTGAACATTTTGGTTTTAATTTTTTCTCAGGAGGACGGTGATGAAAATGAGATTCTCATAGAGGAGTCTGACAGTGTGGACATAACTACACAGATTCTGGCAACCAATAATGGTCTGTTTCTCATTATTCAAACTATTTAACTGCTTCATTTAAATGATCGTTGGCATACATTTACAGTGTCACTAGAATAACTTCAAAAATGACATTTCATCTTTCAGCTTCCAGTGAGCTTTTAATGGAAGGAGATCTTGTTGTGCCAAGAACCAGGAATGCTCTGGCTTGCTGGAACAACAACTGCTTATGGAAGAAGTCTTCTAATGGGAAAGTTGAGGTCCCCTACACAGTCAACTCTCAGTTTTGTAAGTATTTGTTGTATTTTTTAATATGCAATATATATATTTCAAAGCACCCCCATTGAGCAATGGTGCTTAATGTTTGTTGTGCTTTTCAGCATCCGCTGCTAAGAGGAAAGTTCAAAATGCCATGGCAACCTTCAACAGAAAAACCTGTGTTCAGTTTGTTGCTCGCTCGACTCAGAGGGACTACATCAGCATTGAGAACAGAGATGGGTGAGTTTGTCGACTGTAGAGTGTTGAAAATGTCTACGTCCACATACACCTGCTTCCTGGAGCATAGCTTTTCTCTCTTAAATGTAAATCCCACACTAATTATCCTGCTGGTAACACTTTATGTAAAGATCCAATGTAATGACACCAGTGAAGACCACTACTAAATGAATACCAGTTTGGCATTACCTGCAGAATTACTACTAAATATTCATTAATGCTGATTAGTGTGTGACTGACTGGTAATTAGTAACATAATGTCATTAAACACATCCTGGTTGCAAAGCATAATTCTGTGAACAAATGAAAGCAAACTTACAGTAATTAATACATACACTAATATAAGTTAATGACACCCTGTTGTAACTGTTGCTGTCATTGTTCCGCCCATCTTTCTCAGGTGCTTCTCCAGCCTTGGGAGGACAGGAGGCAAACAGGTGGTCTCCCTCCAAAAGAACGGTTGTGTTTACCACGGCATCATCCAGCATGAACTCAACCATGCTCTGGGCTTCTACCATGAGCAAACCAGGAGTGACAGAGACCAGTATGTGAAAATCAACTGGAATTACATCAACCCACGTAAGCCATATTACTTATGCTTAATTCTCTCTCAGAACAATTCAAATGAACACCGACTATATCTAAAATAATTCTTCATGAGAGATAGTCATGTTTTTAAAGCTCTTGTTTGTCTGTCTTTTGGCAGGAATGACTCACAACTTCAAGAAACAACGCACCAACAACCTGAACACTCCATATGACTACTCTTCTGTGATGCATTATGGGAGGTAAGAAAATGGGACCCACTGAATAAAACGTATTCATCAAGAGCTGTTTTACCTGTTTACATTACTAAATATAAATATGTTTTATAAAACTTTTACAAATCACTGTTCAAATTTCCTTCTGTAGAACTGCTTTCACAGTCCAGAATGGAAGGGAGACAATCACTCCAATTCCAAACCGACGTGTGAAAATTGGACAGAGACAGGGACTGTCCACCACTGACATCCTGAGGATCAACAAACTCTATGGATGCTGTGAGTATGACCTCCTGCATCCTATGGTGAAACATCGTATATCTTTGAGATTGCTGAAATGATGAGTACTGCAATCCAATTCTGACAATCCTCTCCTCTTCCAAACAGAACCAAACCCAAACTGATGCTGTCCCAGTCTGGAACCACCACATCACGTCTTGATCACAGAACACAATGTGACAGATGAATATGTACTGTAGATGTCTTGTGAGCATCACTACTGTCATATTGATATTACTGGAAAATAAAATGACTGAAAATAACTCATTGTCTTGTTGTTGCTCTACTATTTGTATGCAATATGGCAAAATAATCTATTTCCAGAATCAGAAACATATCCTCTCAGTATCCTTCTTGTAAAAGAACAGCCGCACAACAGTTCACATTAACACATATGAGCCAAAATGTCAACAAGTTATGGAACTAAGAGAGCAAGTGTGTATATGTGGGCCCAGTTCAGATTTTCTGCGGGCAGAGTCATACAAATTCTAAACGGAGCCCCAGTGGGGTCTCTGTGGAATCGTCCACAAGGGCTCATCCATGGAAATCCCACACAGGTCCATTGTGGGATTGGGCCATGATGGGCCCTCAGGATCATTTGCCAATGTGGCCCAGTATAGGTCGACAATGAGCTATCTGTGCTGTGGGTTTGCCCATGTTCGCTTCTGTGGGTCGACTATAGGACATGGGACCCTCATGAGAGCTAACTTACAGAGCTTCCATATGGGTTCAGTGGGGTTTTGCCCATGATGGGCTCTCCGTAGCATCTTTAACATGGGAACAGGAATTGGCGCAGAGTGTGGGCACAATATGGGAAGCGTCCAGTAGACTATGCCCTTACGAGACAGGGCAGTTTTTTTCTTCTAAAACTAGCATGCTAACTGGCTAACAGCCAACAGACTTGCCTTGCAAACACCATCAGGAGTGCTAAAACTGATCAAAGTTATGAAACGCTTTAAACTGTTGCATTTGGCAAAATATTTATATACGTTTAAAAAACCCTGTAAAAACCCTCAACTATGACAATAAATTGGCATTAAACTGACAATTTGAAATACCATGCAAATGTTTGTCTGAAGCAAACATCATGATAGTGTTTATGTTTATTTTTCTACTATAAATAATACAAATAATAAAAAAAACTCTTCCTTCATGTGATCTATATGGAGAGGAAGTATGGTTCTATGGTGGTGCAGTGGGCTAAAACACAGTAGTGCTCCACAAAACACAGGATTTCATTAGAATTACAGAAATCAGAGTGCACAATATTCACTGTCTAGCTCACATAGGACAATGAATTCATCATGTCATCCACTTTCACAATGAAAATATGCATCATTGACCTTTTCTCATTGGTACTTAAAATACATTACACATAAAAGATGATATACGAATATGAAAATAATATATAAAATCAAATATTTTTAAAAGACTTTTTCACATACTGTAACACATTTGTGTGATATGAATTTAGTCAACAATGCCACTGAATAGGTTAGAAGACCTACAGATACTGCACTCTAATTGTAAGCAATCTTACATGAACAAGTTTATTCCAAATGCCAGGGCATGACTGATAGTTGAAAGAAAGTTACATTGAAGATTTGATTTCACACTTTTCCAGAACCTTGGAAAAAGTTCCACAATTTTCACAAATCGTTTGAAAAGACCTTTATTAGGAGGGTCATTTAATTCTGTCTCATGCCGTGTGTGCTTACCTTAGTCTGCGTACTACCTCTTATTGTTATAAGACATTGCCCTCATTTAAGGGTCTGAAATAATTTCATCAGAAGAGATGGTTAAGTCTAATCTTGTTGATTGGTACGGTTCCATTTCCTGAGTACAGTTAGTCTGCAATATTAATCTCTTAAACTAATGCAGCATGGCTTTGTGTGTCTTTGACTACCAAGGCACACCTTACTTTGAAACTTCTCTCAAAATGTAGAGATTTTAAGAGATGATGAGGACAAATAAACAGAATAGTATGCCTTAGTGCAGTGGTTGGATTTCTGAGGACATCTTTGTGAGTATTTCAAATTTGAAAAGATGTAAGAATTTTTCTGCTGATATGATCTGGTAATAATATCTAATTATTCTTTATAGGCTGCCCTTGCAGGTCTTCAAACAACACCTTTCAGTTAAGGCTATGCTTCAAGATGTCACTACTATCAGAGGCTAACGCCATCTTAGAAGGTGATCAAAACAAATAAACTCACCATCATGTCTTTGTTCAGTTGTTGAATTTCTGGGAGAGGTGGTGGTGTCCTCCCATAAGAGCTTCCATTAGACACCTGACCCTGACAGCCGGCCTAAATCCCCCTGCAGACACACCTGCGGAGGGCTGTATAAAAGCTCAGGTGAGATGGGTCTCACACACCGAGCCCCAGTGAAGGAGCCGTCCACAGCATCTCCACACACTAAAGCAACATGGACCTCAGAGCCTCCATCTCCCTTCTTGTGCTGCTGCTTGGCCTGTCCATGGCTCTGCCTGTCATGGTAAGAATGCCTGAGATATTCAGAACTCTATCTTTAAATACTAATCGTTTGTTTGTACCGTTTCATCTTCACCTTTTTTATTTGATCTGTCTCTAGGAGGACGGTGATGAAAATGAGATTGTCTTTGAGGAGCCTGAGGTGGGTCTGACCAAAACCCAGAGGCAGAGTCGTTTTAAAGAGCTTTATATTTAATTAAAGCTGGACATTTTATTTGAACATTTTGGTTTTTATTTTTTCTCAGGAGGACGGTGATGAAAATGAGATTCTCATAGAGGAGTCTGACAGTGTGGACATAACTACACAGATTCTGGCAACCAATAATGGTCTGTTTCTCATTATTCAAACTATTTAACTGCTTCATTTAAATGATCGTTGGCATACATTTACAGTGTCACTAGAATAACTTCAAAAATGACATTTCATCTTTCAGCTTCCAGTGAGCTTTTAATGGAAGGAGATCTTGTTGTGCCAAGAACCAGGAATGCTCTGGCTTGCTGGAACAACAACTGCTTATGGAAGAAGTCTTCTAATGGGAAAGTTGAGGTCCCCTACACAGTCAACTCTCAGTTTTGTAAGTATTTGTTGTATTTTTTAATATGCAATATATATATTTCAAAGCACCCCCATTGAGCAATGGTGCTTAATGTTTGTTGTGCTTTTCAGCATCCGCTGCTAAGAGGAAAATTCAAAATGCCATGGCAACCTTCAACAGAAAAACCTGTGTTCAGTTTGTTGCTCGCTCGACTCAGAGGGACTACATCAGCATTGAGAACAGAGATGGGTGAGTTTGTCGACTGTAGAGTGTTGAAAATGTCTACGTCCACATACACCTGCTTCCTGGAGCATAGCTTTTCTCTCTTAAATGTAAATCCCACACTAATTATCCTGCTGGTAACACTTTATGTAAAGATCCAATGTAATGACACCAGTGAAGACCACTACTAAATGAATACCAGTTTGGCATTACCTGCAGAATTACTACTAAATATTCATTAATGCTGATTAGTGTGTGACTGACTGGTAATTAGTAACATAATGTCATTAAACACATCCTGGTTGCAAAGCATAATTCTGTGAACAAATGAAAGCAAACTTACAGTAATTAATACATACACTAATATAAGTTAATGACACCCTGTTGTAACTGTTGCTGTCATTGTTCCGCCCATCTTTCTCAGGTGCTTCTCCAGCCTTGGGAGGACAGGAGGCAAACAGGTGGTCTCCCTCCAAAAGAACGGTTGTGTTTACCACGGCATCATCCAGCATGAACTCAACCATGCTCTGGGCTTCTACCATGAGCAAACCAGGAGTGACAGAGACCAGTATGTGAAAATCAACTGGAATTACATCAACCCACGTAAGCCATATTACTTATGCTTAATTCTCTCTCAGAACAATTCAAATGAACACCGACTATATCTAAAATAATTCTTCATGAGAGATAGTCATGTTTTTAAAGCTCTTGTTTGTCTGTCTTTTGGCAGGAATGACTCACAACTTCAAGAAACAACGCACCAACAACCTGAACACTCCATATGACTACTCTTCTGTGATGCATTATGGGAGGTAAGAAAATGGGACCCACTGAATAAAACGTATTCATCAAGAGCTGTTTTACCTGTTTACATTACTAAATATAAATATGTTTTATAAAACTTTTACAAATCACTGTTCAAATTTCCTTCTGTAGAACTGCTTTCACAGTCCAGAATGGAAGGGAGACAATCACTCCAATTCCAAACCGACGTGTGAAAATTGGACAGAGACAGGGACTGTCCACCACTGACATCCTGAGGATCAACAAACTCTATGGATGCTGTGAGTATGACCTCCTGCATCCTATGGTGAAACATCGTATATCTTTGAGATTGCTGAAATGATGAGTACTGCAATCCAATTCTGACAATCCTCTCCTCTTCCAAACAGAACCAAACCCAAACTGATGCTGTCCCAGTCTGGAACCACCACATCACGTCTTGATCACAGAACACAATGTGACAGATGAATATGTACTGTAGATGTCTTGTGAGCATCACTACTGTCATATTGATATTACTGGAAAATAAAATGACTGAAAATAACTCATTGTCTTGTTGTTGCTCTACTATTTTTATGCAATATGGCAAAATAATCTATTTCCAGAATCAGAAACATATCCTCTCAGTATCCTTCTTGTAAAGAACAGCCGCACAACAGTTCACATTAACACATATGAGCCAAAATGTCAACAAGTTATGGAACTAAGAGAGCAAGTGTGTATATGTGGGCCCAGTTCAGATTTTCTGCGGGCAGAGTCATACAAATTCTAAACGGAGCCCCAGTGGGGTCTCTGTGGAATCGTCCACAAGGGCTCATCCATGGAAATCCCACACAGGTCCATTGTGGATTGGGCCATGATGGGCCCTCAGGATCATTTGCCAATGTGGCCCAGTATAGGTCGACAATGAGCTATCTGTGCTGTGGGTTTGGGACATGGGACCCTCATGAGAGCTAACTTACAGAGCTTCCATATGGGTTCAGTGGGGTTTTGCCCATGATGGGCTCTCCGTAGCATCTTTAACATGGGAACAGGAATTGGCGCAGAGTGTGGGCCCAATATGGGAAGCGTCCAGTAGACAATGCCCTTACGAGACAGGGCAGTTTTTTTTCTTCTAAAACTAGCATGCTAACTGGCTAACAGCCTACATACTTGCCTTGCAAACACCATCAGGAGTGCTGAAACTGATCAAAGTTATCTAACGCCTTAAACATGCATTTGGCAAAATATTTATATACGTTTAAAAAACCCTGTAAAAACCCTCAACTATGACAATAAATTGGCATTAAACTGACAATTTAAAAATACCGTGCAAATGGTGGTCTAAAGCCAACATCATGATAGTGTTTATGTTTATTTTTCTACTATAAATAATACAAATAATAAAAAACTCTTCCTTCATGTGATCTATATGGAGAGGAAGTATGGTTCTATGGTGGTGCAGGGCTAAAACACAGTAGTGCTCCACAAAACACAGGATTTCATCAGAATTACAGAAATCAGAGTGCACAATATTCACTGTCTAGTAGAGATGCAACGATTAGTCGACGAAATCAACGACGTCGATTGTGAAAAATTGTCGACGATGGTTTTTATTGTCGACGCGTCATAAAATATATTTAAAAAATTTTTTTTTTTTTTTTTTGGGCAGATGCTAGCAGAGCTACCGGTGATTTTCATTCGGCATTGCAATGCACTATAGGAAGTGCGAAATAGTGCATCTTTAACTAATAATAATTGACCATCATTGAGAAAAATGGAACAGAATCTGCAAATAGCCTAGCATACAAATCATGCACTGTTTTCTTTGCCCTCCGTTCTCGCACCTTCATGTGCTGCATATCAGAAATGGCCTACTGAAAAGCGAATTATTCTGAGACGGCTCATGTTACCATGGAAACAATAAACAAAGCTAGCTTTAGTAGCTGCTGCATATGAGATATGGCTAACAGAAAAGTTGTCATTTTTCTCAATGATGCTCAATTATTATGTTAAAGAAGTACTATTCCAGTATTTCAAAGAGAATGAGCTGGGGGAGCACAAGAACAGTAAGTGTCTAGCAGCAATTATCATAGACATACATGATATATCTATAACTTATAGTAAGGTTTAAGCTTACATGTTGGAAAACAGAACGTCTCATGGAGGATGCTTGCTAACGCTATTTCAGTTATGTTAAGTGCAATGTAGTGAATCAGTGAATTATCAGAGTACCCTATATTTTCGTTTGTTCTGAATAGTTAACCTCCTCCACTTAGCATTCTTCAAACAAAAGATTGTGGAAAAAAATATTTCATAAGTTGAATTTGAATGTCACTTGCAGCCCAGTTATTCTTGCGTTATTTTGCACTTGCAGAGGCTTGATTGCTAATTTGAGTTACTTTTAAAACTTTATTTGCACTTTCTCTTTACTTTTAAAAGCATATTTGCACTTTAATTTGTATTACTATTTAATTTATGTATTATGATGATTACATTTGTTACTCAAATACATTTGAAATTCAAATTCCAACATTTTGAGTCGTTATTTTAATTTGCTATGGGAAATAATCGTTAGATTAGTCGATTAATCGAAAAAATTGTCGGTAGATTAATCGATTACCAAAATAATCGTTAGTTGCAGCCCTACTGTCTAGCTCACATAGGACAATGAATTCATCATGTCTTCCACTTTCACAATGAAAACATTCATCATTGACCTTTTCTCATTGGTACTTAAAATACATTACCGGTACACATAAAAGATGATATACGAATATGAAAATAATATATAAAATCAAATATTTTTAAAAGACTTTTTCACATACTGTAACACATTTGTGTGATATGAATTTAGTCAACAATGCCACTGAATAGGTTAGAAGACCTACAGATACTGCACTTTAATTGTAAGCAATCTTACATGAACAAGTTTATTCCAAATGCCAGGGCATGACTGATAGTTAAAAGAAAGTTACATTGAAGATTTGATTTCACTCTTTTCCAGAAGCTTGGAAAAAGTTCCACAATTTTCACAAATCGTTTAAAAAGACCTTTATTTTAAAAATTTTTATAATTTATTTATTGAAGGAATTGTACAATACAGGTTATCTCAAGCAGTATCTCAAGCATTTTCCCTCCATGTTTTCATTTTTTTTTTAAAACACGAACAAGATTACCCTCACCCACCCTCCCCATACACCTCTTGGCAGTTAGTATGTTCATAAAAACAAAAAACATTTCTCAGTCATGAATGTACAATCTCACAGCTATGCATCAATATTCTTACAAAACATAGGCCCTCATATGTCCATAACACAGTAAGTGGCTCAAATATAGTAAATATTTACAATGTGTCAACCATTCTGTGAGGCGAACTAATATCAATGGGGAAAAAAAAAAAGAGAAGATAAATAAATAGGCAATGAATAGAAAGAAGAATAAATAAATAAACGGCTAGGAAAGGATAGAGAGGGGGGAGGGTCTCAATTACAGTTAGGGACACTCACCCAGTGGGCAACTCTTTCAGACTCTCAAAATACGACAAAAACGGTCCCCACTTGAAATAGAACCTTTCCACAGACCCTCTGAGTGTAAATTTGATCTTTTCCAGCTTTAGAAAAAACATTACATCTTCCAGCCAGACCGAAGCTGATGGGGAAGTAGAAGATTTCCAGACTAACAAAATTCTCCTACGGGCCAAAAGTGACTGGTTTGCATTTAAACCCAGAGTTTCATCAGCCACACCAAATATTGCTATAAGTGGACAGGGTTCCAGCATCACTCCAAGAGACTCGCTTAGCGTTTTAAAAACTATTGCCCAGTAACCTGAAAGTTGGGGACAAGACCAGAAAGAATGCACTAGATTGGCTGGAGAAAAAGAACATTTATCGCAGCTAGCGTGAAAAGACCTTTATTAGGAGGGTCATTTAATTCTGTCTCATGCCGTGTGTGCTTACCTTAGTCTGCGTACTACCTCCTATTGTTATAAGACATTGCCCTCATTTAAGGGTCTGAAATAATTTCATCAGAAGAGATGGTTAAGTCTAATCTTGTTGATTGGTACGGTTCCATTTCCTGAGTACAGTTAGTCTGCAATATTAATCTCTTAAACTAATGCAGCATGGCTTTGTGTGTCTTTGACTACCAAGGCACATCTTACTTTGAAACTTCTCTCAAAATGTAGAGATTTTAAGAGATGATGAGGACAAATAAACAGAATAGTATGCCTTAGTGCAGTGGTTGGATTTCTGAGGACATCTTTGTGAGTATTTCAAATTTGAAAAGATGTAAGAATTTTTCTGCTGATATGATCTGGTAATAATATCTAATTATTCTTTATAGGCTGCCCTTGCAGGTCTTCAAACAACACCTTTCAGTTAAGGCTATGCTTCAAGATGTCACTACTATCAGAGGCTAACGCCATCTTAGAAGGTGATCAAAACAAATAAACTCACCATCATGTCTTTGTTCAGTTGTTGAATTTCTGGGAGAGGTGGTGGTGTCCTCCCATAAGAGCTTCCATTAGACACCTGACCCTGACAGCCGGCCTAAATCCCCCTGCAGACACACCTGCGGAGGGCTGTATAAAAGCTCAGGTGAGATGGGTCTCACACACCGAGCCCCAGTGAAGGAGCCGTCCACAGCATCTCCACACACTAAAGCAACATGGACCTCAGAGCCTCCATCTCCCTTCTTGTGCTGCTGCTTGGCCTGTCCATGGCTCTGCCTGTCATGGTAAGAATGCCTGAGATATTCAGAACTCTATCTTTAAATACTAATCGTTTGTTTGTACCGTTTCATCTTCACCTTTTTTATTTGATCTGTCTCTAGGAGGATGGTGATGAAAATGAGATTGTCTTTGAGGAGCCTGAGGTGGGTCTGACCAAAACCCAGAGGCAGAGTCGTTTTAAAGAGCTTTATATTTAATTAAAGCTGGACATTTTATTTGAACATTTTGGTTTTTATTTTTTCTCAGGACGGTGATGAAAATGAGATTCTCATAGAGGAGTCTGACAGTGTGGACATAACTACACAGATTCTGGCAACCAATAATGGTCTGTTTCTCATTATTCAAACTATTTAACTGCTTCATTTAAATGATCGTTGGCATACATTTACAGTGTCACTAGAATAACTTCAAAAATGACATTTCATCTTTCAGCTTCCAGTGAGCTTTTAATGGAAGGAGATCTTGTTGTGCCAAGAACCAGGAATGCTCTGGCTTGCTGGAACAACAACTGCTTATGGAAGAAGTCTTCTAATGGGAAAGTTGAGGTCCCCTACACAGTCAACTCTCAGTTTTGTAAGTATTTGTTGTATTTTTTAATATGCAATATATATATTTCAAAGCACCCCCATTGAGCAATGGTGCTTAATGTTTGTTGTGCTTTTCAGCATCCGCTGCTAAGAGGAAAATTCAAAATGCCATGGCAACCTTCAACAGAAAAACCTGTGTTCAGTTTGTTGCTCGCTCGACTCAGAGGGACTACATCAGCATTGAGAACAGAGATGGGTGAGTTTGTCGACTGTAGAGTGTTGAAAATGTCTACGTCCACATACACCTGCTTCCTGGAGCATAGCTTTTCTCTCTTAAATGTAAATCCCACACTAATTATCCTGCTGGTAACACTTTATGTAAAGATCCAATGTAATGACACCAGTGAAGACCACTACTAAATGAATACCAGTTTGGCATTACCTGCAGAATTACTACTAAATATTCATTAATGCTGATTAGTGTGTGACTGACTGGTAATTAGTAACATAATGTCATTAAACACATCCTGGTTGCAAAGCATAATTCTGTGAACAAATGAAAGCAAACTTACAGTAATTAATACATACACTAATATAAGTTAATGACACCCTGTTGTAACTGTTGCTGTCATTGTTCCGCCCATCTTTCTCAGGTGCTTCTCCAGCCTTGGGAGGACAGGAGGCAAACAGGTGGTCTCCCTCCAAAAGAACGGTTGTGTTTACCACGGCATCATCCAGCATGAACTCAACCATGCTCTGGGCTTCTACCATGAGCAAACCAGGAGTGACAGAGACCAGTATGTGAAAATCAACTGGAATTACATCAACCCACGTAAGCCATATTACTTATGCTTAATTCTCTCTCAGAACAATTCAAATGAACACCGACTATATCTAAAATAATTCTTCATGAGAGATAGTCATGTTTTTAAAGCTCTTGTTTGTCTGTCTTTTGGCAGGAATGACTCACAACTTCAAGAAACAACGCACCAACAACCTGAACACTCCATATGACTACTCTTCTGTGATGCATTATGGGAGGTAAGAAAATGGGACCCACTGAATAAAACGTATATTCATCAAGAGCTGTTTTACCTGTTTACATTACTAAATATAAATATGTTTTATAAAACTTTTACAAATCACTGTTCAAATTTCCTTCTGTAGAACTGCTTTCACAGTCCAGAATGGAAGGGAGACAATCACTCCAATTCCAAACCGACGTGTGAAAATTGGACAGAGACAGGGACTGTCCACCACTGACATCCTGAGGATCAACAAACTCTATGGATGCTGTGAGTATGACCTCCTGCATCCTATGGTGAAACATCGTATATCTTTGAGATTGCTGAAATGATGAGTACTGCAATCCAATTCTGACAATCCTCTCCTCTTCCAAACAGAACCAAACCCAAACTGATGCTGTCCCAGTCTGGAACCACCACATCACGTCTTGATCACAGAACACAATGTGACAGATGAATATGTACTGTAGATGTCTTGTGAGCATCACTACTGTCATATTGATATTACTGGAAAATAAAATGACTGAAAATAACTCATTGTCTTGTTGTTGCTCTACTATTTTTATGCAATATGGCAAAATAATCTATTTCCAGAATCAGAAACATATCCTCTCAGTATCCTTCTTGTAAAGAACAGCCGCACAACAGTTCACATTAACACATATGAGCCAAAATGTCAACAAGTTATGGAACTAAGAGAGCAAGTGTGTATATGTGGGCCCAGTTCAGATTTTCTGCGGGCAGAGTCATACAAATTCTAAACGGAGCCCCAGTGGGGTCTCTGTGGAATCGTCCACAAGGGCTCATCCATGGAAATCCCACACAGGTCCATTGTGGATTGGGCCATGATGGGCCCTCAGGATCATTTGCCAATGTGGCCCAGTATAGGTCGACAATGAGCTATCTGTGCTGTGGGTTTGGGACATGGGACCCTCATGAGAGCTAACTTACAGAGCTTCCATATGGGTTCAGTGGGGTTTTGCCCATGATGGGCTCTCCGTAGCATCTTTAACATGGGAACAGGAATTGGCGCAGAGTGTGGGCACAATATGGGAAGCGTCCAGTAGACTATGCCCTTACGAGACAGGGCAGTTTTTTTTTCTTCTAAAACTAGCATGCTAACTGGCTAACAGCCAACAGACTTGCCTTGCAAACACCATCAGGAGTGCTAAAACTGATCAAAGTTATGAAACGCTTTAAACTGTTGCATTTGGCAAAATATTTATATACGTTTAAAAAACCCTGTAAAAACCCTCAACTATGACAATAAATTGGCATTAAACTGACAATTTGAAATACCATGCAAATGTTTGTCTGAAGCAAACATCATGATAGTGTTTATGTTTATTTTTCTACTATAAATAATACAAATAATAAAAAACTCTTCCTTCATGTGATCTATATGGAGAGGAAGTATGGTTCTATGGTGGTGCAGTGGGCTAAAACACAGCAGTGCTCCACAAAACACAGGATTTCATTAGAATTACAGAAATCAGAGTGCACAATATTCACTGTCTAGCTCACATAGGACAATGAATTCATCATGTCATCCACTTTCACAATGAAAATATGCATCATTGACCTTTTCTCATTGGTACTTAAAATACATTACACATAAAAGATGATATACGAATATGAAAATAATATATAAAATCAAATATTTTTAAAAGACTTTTTCACATACTGTAACACATTTGTGTGATATGAATTTAGTCAACAATGCCACTGAATAGGTTAGAAGACCTACAGATACTGCACTCTAATTGTAAGCAATCTTACATGAACAAGTTTATTCCAAATGCCAGGGCATGACTGATAGTTGAAAGAAAGTTACATTGAAGATTTGATTTCGCACTTTTCCAGAACCTTGGAAAAAGTTCCACAATTTTCACAAATCGTTTGAAAAGACCTTTATTAGGAGGGTCATTTAATTCTGTCTCATGCCGTGTGTGCTTACCTTAGTCTGCGTACTACCTCTTATTGTTATAAGACATTGCCCTCATTTAAGGGTCTGAAATAATTTCATCAGAAGAGATGGTTAAGTCTAATCTTGTTGATTGGTACGGTTCCATTTCCTGAGTACAGTTAGTCTGCAATATTAATCTCTTAAACTAATGCAGCATGGCTTTGTGTGTCTTTGACTACCAAGGCACACCTTACTTTGAAACTTCTCTCAAAATGTAGAGATTTTAAGAGATGATGAGGACAAATAAACAGAATAGTATGCCTTAGTGCAGTGGTTGGATTTCTGAGGACATCTTTGTGAGTATTTCAAATTTGAAAAGATGTAAGAATTTTTCTGCTGATATGATCTGGTAATAATATCTAATTATTCTTTATAGGCTGCCCTTGCAGGTCTTCAAACAACACCTTTCAGTTAAGGCTATGCTTCAAGATGTCACTACTATCAGAGGCTAACGCCATCTTAGAAGGTGATCAAAACAAATAAACTCACCATCATGTCTTTGTTCAGTTGTTGAATTTCTGGGAGAGGTGGTGGTGTCCTCCCATAAGAGCTTCCATTAGACACCTGACCCTGACAGCCGGCCTAAATCCCCCTGCAGACACCCCTGCGGAGGGCTGTATAAAAGCTCAGGTGAGATGGGTCTCACACACCGAGCCCCAGTGAAGGAGCCGTCCACAGCATCTCCACACACTAAAGCAACATGGACCTCAGAGCCTCCATCTCCCTTCTTGTGCTGCTGCTTGGCCTGTCCATGGCTCTGCCTGTCATGGTAAGAATGCCTGAGATATTCAGAACTCTATCTTTAAATACTAATCGTTTGTTTGTACCGTTTCATCTTCACCTTTTTTATTTGATCTGTCTCTAGGAGGACGGTGATGAAAATGAGATTGTCTTTGAGGAGCCTGAGGTGGGTCTGACCAAAACCCAGAGGCAGAGTCGTTTTAAAGAGCTTTATATTTAATTAAAGCTGGACATTTTATTTGAACATTTTGGTTTTTATTTTTTCTCAGGAGGACGGTGATGAAAATGAGATTCTCATAGAGGAGTCTGACAGTGTGGACATAACTACACAGATTCTGGCAACCAATAATGGTCTGTTTCTCATTATTCAAACTATTTAACTGCTTCATTTAAATGATCGTTGGCATACATTTACAGTGTCACTAGAATAACTTCAAAAATGACATTTCATCTTTCAGCTTCCAGTGAGCTTTTAATGGAAGGAGATCTTGTTGTGCCAAGAACCAGGAATGCTCTGGCTTGCTGGAACAACAACTGCTTATGGAAGAAGTCTTCTAATGGGAAAGTTGAGGTCCCCTACACAGTCAACTCTCAGTTTTGTAAGTATTTGTTGTATTTTTTAATATGCAATATATATATTTCAAAGCACCCCCATTGAGCAATGGTGCTTAATGTTTGTTGTGCTTTTCAGCATCCGCTGCTAAGAGGAAAATTCAAAATGCCATGGCAACCTTCAACAGAAAAACCTGTGTTCAGTTTGTTGCTCGCTCGACTCAGAGGGACTACATCAGCATTGAGAACAGAGATGGGTGAGTTTGTCGACTGTAGAGTGTTGAAAATGTCTACGTCCACATACACCTGCTTCCTGGAGCATAGCTTTTCTCTCTTAAATGTAAATCCCACACTAATTATCCTGCTGGTAACACTTTATGTAAAGATCCAATGTAATGACACCAGTGAAGACCACTACTAAATGAATACCAGTTTGGCATTACCTGCAGAATTACTACTAAATATTCATTAATGCTGATTAGTGTGTGACTGACTGGTAATTAGTAACATAATGTCATTAAACACATCCTGGTTGCAAAGCATAATTCTGTGAACAAATGAAAGCAAACTTACAGTAATTAATACATACACTAATATAAGTTAATGACACCCTGTTGTAACTGTTGCTGTCATTGTTCCGCCCATCTTTCTCAGGTGCTTCTCCAGCCTTGGGAGGACAGGAGGCAAACAGGTGGTCTCCCTCCAAAAGAACGGTTGTGTTTACCACGGCATCATCCAGCATGAACTCAACCATGCTCTGGGCTTCTACCATGAGCAAACCAGGAGTGACAGAGACCAGTATGTGAAAATCAACTGGAATTACATCAACCCACGTAAGCCATATTACTTATGCTTAATTCTCTCTCAGAACAATTCAAATGAACACCGACTATATCTAAAATAATTCTTCATGAGAGATAGTCATGTTTTTAAAGCTCTTGTTTGTCTGTCTTTTGGCAGGAATGACTCACAACTTCAAGAAACAACGCACCAACAACCTGAACACTCCATATGACTACTCTTCTGTGATGCATTATGGGAGGTAAGAAAATGGGACCCACTGAATAAAACGTATATTCATCAAGAGCTGTTTTACCTGTTTACATTACTAAATATAAATATGTTTTATAAAACTTTTACAAATCACTGTTCAAATTTCCTTCTGTAGAACTGCTTTCACAGTCCAGAATGGAAGGGAGACAATCACTCCAATTCCAAACCGACGTGTGAAAATTGGACAGAGACAGGGACTGTCCACCACTGACATCCTGAGGATCAACAAACTCTATGGATGCTGTGAGTATGACCTCCTGCATCCTATGGTGAAACATCGTATATCTTTGAGATTGCTGAAATGATGAGTACTGCAATCCAATTCTGACAATCCTCTCCTCTTCCAAACAGAACCAAACCCAAACTGATGCTGTCCCAGTCTGGAACCACCACATCACGTCTTGATCACAGAACACAATGTGACAGATGAATATGTACTGTAGATGTCTTGTGAGCATCACTACTGTCATATTGATATTACTGGAAAATAAAATGACTGAAAATAACTCATTGTCTTGTTGTTGCACTACTATTTTTATGCAATATGGCAAAATAATCTATTTCCAGAATCAGAAACATATCCTCTCAGTATCCTTCTTTAAAAGAACAGCCGCACAACAGTTCACATTAACACATATGAGCCAAAATGTCAACAAGTTATGGAACTAAGAGAGCAAGTGTGTATATGTGGGCCCAGTTCAGATTTTCTGCGGGCAGAGTCATACAAATTCTAAACGGAGCCCCAGTGGGGTCTCTGTGGAATCGTCCACAAGGGCTCATCCATGGAAATCCCACACAGGTCCATTGTGGATTGGGCCATGATGGGCCCTCAGGATCATTTGCCAATGTGGCCCAGTATAGGTCGACAATGAGCTATCTGTGCTGTGGGTTTGCCCATGTCCGCTTCTGTGGGTCGACTATAGGACATGGGACCCTCATGAGAGCTAACTTACAGAGCTTCCATATGGGTTCAGTGGGGTTTTGCCCATGATGGGCTCTCCGTAGCATCTTTAACATGGGAACAGGAATTGGCGCAGAGTGTGGGCACAATATGGGAAGCGTCCAGTAGACTATGCCCTTACGAGACAGGGCAGTTTTTTTTCTTCTAAAACTAGCATGCTAACTGGCTAACAGCCAACAGACTTGCCTTGCAAACACCATCAGGAGTGCTAAAACTGATCAAAGTTATGAAACGCTTTAAACTGTTGCATTTGGCAAAATATTTATATACGTTTAAAAAACCCTGTAAAAACCCTCAACTATGACAATAAATTGGCATTAAACTGACAATTTGAAATACCATGCAAATGTTTGTCTGAAGCAAACATCATGATAGTGTTTATGTTTATTTTTCTACTATAAATAATACAAATAATAAAAAACTCTTCCTTCATGTGATCTATATGGAGAGGAAGTATGGTTCTATGGTGGTGCAGTGGGCTAAAACACAGTAGTGCTCCACAAAACACAGGATTTCATTAGAATTACAGAAATCAGAGTGCACAATATTCACTGTCTAGCTCACATAGGACAATGAATTCATCATGTCATCCACTTTCACAATGAAAATATGCATCATTGACCTTTTCTCATTGGTACTTAAAATACATTACACATAAAAGATGATATACGAATATGAAAATAATATATAAAATCAAATATTTTTAAAACACTTTTTCACATACTGTAACACATGTGTGTGATATGAATTTAGTCAACAATGCCACTGAATAGGTTAGAAGACCTACAGATACTGCACTCTAATTGTAAGCAATCTTACATGAACAAGTTTATTCCAAATACCAGGGCATGACTGATAGTTGAAAGAAAGTTACATTGAAGATTTGATTTCACACTTTTCCAGAACCTTGGAAAAAGTTCCACAATTTTCACAAATCGTTTGAAAAGACCTTTATTGGGAGGGTAATTTAATTCTGTCTCATGCCGTGTGTGCTTATCTTAGTCTGCATACTACCTCTTATTGTTATAAGACATTGCCTTCATTGAAGGATCTGAAATAATTTCATCAGAAGAGATCTTTCTTTCTTATGCCCTTTGCTCCTCTTGGGTGCATAGGCCATTGACGAATGTCCTCCATTTCGCTCGGTTGTTGGCAGTTCTTTCAACGTCTCCCCAGTTGAGCCCTTTCCCAGCCATTTCTGCCTGGACACTTCTCCTCCAGCTGTTCCTGGGTCGACCTGGTTTTCTTCTTCCCTGTGGGTTCCATTTCAGGGCTTGCCGAGTGATGTTTGTGGCCGGTTTTCTGAGGGTATGTCCAATCCAACTCCACTTTCTCCTGAGAATTAGCATGTCAATTGGATCCTGGCTTGTTCTTTTCCACAAGTCCACATTGCTTATTCTGTCCTTCCCCCAGATGTTCATTATCCTTCTGAGGCAGGTGTTGATGAATGTTTGCAGCCTGTGTGTTGATTGCTTAGTGGTTCTCCATGTCTCGGATCCATACAGCAACACTTGTTTCATGTTGGAGTTAAAGATTCGTACCTTGGTGTTAATTGATATGTTCTTTGAGCTCCAGGTCTTCCTGAGCATATTAGACACCACTCTTGCCTTGTTGATCCGGCTTTTTATGTCCGCCTCTGTACCTCCGGTGGTGTCCACAACGCTGCCCAGGTATGTGAATGCCTCCACTTCCTTTAGGGCATTACTGTTCATGAGGATGGGGTTGCTGGATTTGGAGTGGATCTTGATAACCTGCGTCTTTGCTGTATTGGGTGTTAGACCAAGTTTTGACGCAGTTTGTGAGAGTCTGTCTGTCTTTTCTTGTATCTGTGCTTGTGTATGTGAGAGGAGAGCCAAGTCATCCGCAAAATCGAGGTCGTCCAGCTGCTCCCACAGTGTCCACTGGATCCCGTTCTTTCTCTCCTCAGTTGTTTCCCTCATAATCCAATCTATTGCCAGGAGGAACAGGAATGGAGATAGAAGGCATCCCTGTTTGACGCCCGTCCTAACGTCAAAGCTCCTGGAGAGTTGGCCTGCATGGATGACTTTGCATGACGTTCCTTCATATGAGTTCCTGATTAGGTTTGTGATCTTGGTGGGAATTCCGTAGTAGTCCATAAGGTGCCATAGTCCTGTTCTGTCCAAGCTGTCGAACGCTTTCTCAAAGTCGATGAAATTGATGTAGAGGGAGGTGTTCCATTCAATAGACTGTTCAATTATGATGCGTAGTGTTGCTATGTGGTCTGTACATGAGCGATCTTTCCTGAATCCTGCTGGCTGGTCCCGAAGCCTCTTGTCCACGGCATCCTGGAGACGATTGAGAATGACCCTATTGAATATTTTGCTGGGTACGGAAAGTAGGGTGATCCCGCGGTAGTTGTTACAGTTACTGCGGCCCCCTTTCTTTAGCAGTTTAACAATGTAACCCTCTGTCCACTCGGTTGGTGTCCTTTCCTCTTCCCAAATTCTTCCAAAGAAACTGTAGAGCAGGTCCGTTGTTAGGTTGGGCTCTGCTTTAAGGGCTTCAGGTGGAATGTTGTCGGGTCCAGCAGCCTTGCCAGATTTTAGTTGTTTGATGGCCGTCTTGATTTCAGTCTTTGTTGGTCTGCCACACTTGAAGAGATGGTTAAGTCTAATCTTGTTGATTGGTACGGTTCCATTTCCTGAGTACAGTTAGTCTGCAATATTAATCTCTTAAACTAATGCAGCATGGCTTTGTGTGTCTTTGACTACCAAGGCACACCTTACTTTGAAACTTCTCTCAAAATGTAGAGATTTTAAGAGATGATGAGGACAAATAAACAGAATATTATGCCTTAGTGCAGTGGTTGGATTTCTGAGGACATCTTTGTGAGTATTTCAAATTTGAAAAGATGTAAGAATTTTTCTGCTGATATGATCTGGTAATAATATCTAATTATTCTTTATAAGCTGCCCTTGCAGGTCTTCAAACAACACCTTTCAGTTAAGGCCATGCTTCAAGATGTCACTACTATCAGAGGCTAACGCCATCTTAGAAGGTGATCAAAACAAATAAATTCACCATCTTGTCTTTGTTCAGTTGTTGAATTTCTGGGAGAGGTGCGGGTGTCCACCCATAAGAGCTTCCATTAGACACCTGACCCTGACAGCAGCCCTAAATCCCCCTGCAGACACACCTGTGGAGGGCTGTATAAAAGCTCAGGTGAGATGGGTCTCACACACCGAGCCCCAGTGAAGGAGCCGTCCACAGCATCTCCACACACTTAAGCAACATGGACCTCAGAGCCTCCATCTCCCTTCTTGTGCTGCTGCTTGGCCTGTCCATGGCTCTGCCTGTCATGGTAAGAATGCCTGAGATATTCAGAACTCTATCTTTAAATACTAATCGTTTGTTTGTACCGTTTCATCTTCACCTTTTGGATTTGATCTGTCTCTAGGAGGACGGTGATGAAAATGAGATTTTCTTTGAGGAGCCTGACAGTGTGGACATAACTGTAACGGGACCGAGCGGTCTCATCGTGCAGGTGGGTCTGACCAAAACCCAGAGGCAGAGTCATTTTAAAGAGCTTTATATTTAATTAAAGCTGGACATTTTATTTGAACATTTTGGTTTTTATTTTTTCTCAGGAGGACGGTGATGAAAATGAGATTCTCATAGAGGAGTCTGACAGAGTGGACATAACTACACAGATTCTGGCAACCAATAAAGGTCTGTTTCTCATTATTCAAACTATTTAACTGCTTCATTTAAATGATCGTTGGCATAAACTTACAGTGTCACTAGAATAACTTCAAAAATGACCTTTCATCTTTCAGCTTCCAGTGAGCTTTTAATGGAAGGAGATCTTGTTGTGCCAAGAACCAGGAATGCTCTGGCTTGCTGGAACAACAACTGCTTATGGAAGAAGTCTTCTAATGGGAAAGTTGAGGTCCCCTACACAGTCAACTCTCAGTTTTGTAAGTATTTGTTGTATTTTTTAATATGCAATATATATATTTCAAAGCACCCCCATTGAGCAATGGTGCTTAATGTTTGTTGTGCTTTTCAGCATCCGCTGCTAAGAGGAAAATTCAAAATGCCATGGCAACCTTCAACAGAAAAACCTGTGTTCAGTTTGTTGCTCGCTCGACTCAGAGGGACTACATCAGCATTGAGAACAGAGATGGGTGAGTTTGTCGACTGTAGAGTGTTGAAAATGTCTACGTCCACATACACCTGCTTCCTGGACAGTGTTGGGAGTAACTGATTACAAAGTAACCGATTACTGTAATCAGATTACTTTATCCAGTAACTCAGTAATGTAAAGGATTACCTTTGAGTTTTCGGTAATCCGATTACAGTTACTGACCGAATAAAAAAGCAGTTACTTCAGTTACTTTTTACGTGCCTATCTGCTCCCTTTCATTCGATTGATATGCTCACGCGCGGCCGTGACCCCATATTCACCTCAGTTTCCATGGTGTTACTTTGTAAACCGTTGGTGGGAACTGCGGTGAATGTGGGGTCACGCGAGTAGAAGGCTAATAAACATGATGGCAGGCGATAAGAGTGACCACGGATGTTTTGGAAGATTGAAAAACTCCCATTATTTTCTTTTTGTATCCGTGAAAGAAAAAAATATTACAGTTAAATGTAAGCTGTGCTCTGGAGACAAGCGCCTCTCAACTGCACTTGACTCAACAAGCAACCTCTACAAACATCTGTTTCGCCAACACGAACAGGTGAAACTTGTAGCGAGAGATTGTTTGATATGTCACTAATCCTATAGTGTACTGGTGCATTACAAAATTGCTTGTTATATTCCCATTTCTATTAATTTGGCTTGGGTGCAATGGTTGGGACATTATGGTAAAAATAGATTGCTATGTGCAGTCTGCTTTTTAACCCTTCCTGTTTATGTCATCGGTTCAAGATGTGCCTAGAGTGCTGGTATAGGATCAGATTGTCTTGTGTCTATTCAAAGATGCAAAACTGATCCTAGATCAGCACTTCTATGATTCAGGTAAGGGATGATCTTTTTTTGTTTTTGGAAAGTAACTGAAAGTAATCAGTAATCCGATTACTTTATAGAGCAAGCAATCAGTAAAGTAATCTGATTACAATTTAGAGAACGTAATCAGTAACTTTACCTGATTACTTTTATTAAGTAACTTGCCCAACAATGTTCCTGGAGCATAGCTTTTCTCTCTTAAATGTAAATCCCACACTAATTATCCTGCTGGTAACACTTTATGTAAAGATCCAATGTAATGACACCAGTGAAGACCACTACTAAATGAATACCAGTTTGGCATTACCTGCAGAATTACTACTAAATATTCATTAATGCTGATTAGTGTGTGACTGACTGGTAATTAGTAACATAATGTCATTAAACACATCCTGGTTGTAAAGCATAATTCTGTGAACAAATGAATGCAAACTTACAGTAATTAATACATACACTAATATAAGTTAATGACACCCTGTTGTAACTGTTGCTGTCATTGTTCCGCCCATCTTTCTCAGGTGCTTCTCCAGCCTTGGGAGGACAGGAGGCAAACAGGTGGTCTCCCTCCAAAAGAACGGTTGTGTTTACCACGGCATCATCCAGCATGAACTCAACCATGCTCTGGGCTTCTACCATGAGCAAACCAGGAGTGACAGAGACCAGTATGTGAAAATCAACTGGAATTACATCAACCCACGTAAGCCATATTACTTATGCTTAATTCTCTCTCAGAACAATTCAAATGAACACCGACTATATCTAAAATAATTCTTCATGAGAGATAGTCATGTTTTTAAAGCTCTTGTTTGTCTATCTTTTGGCAGGAATGACTCACAACTTCAAGAAACAACGCACCAACAACCTGAACACTCCATATGACTACTCTTCTGTGATGCATTATGGGAGGTAAGAAAATGGGACCCACTGAATAAAACGTATTCATCAAGAGCTGTTTTACCTGTTTACATTACTAAATATAAATATGTTTTATGAAACTTTTACAAATCACTGTTCAAATTTCCTTCTGTAGAACTGCTTTCACAGTCCTGAATGGACGGGAGACAATCACTCCAATTCCAAACGGAAATGTGAAAATTGGACAGAGACAGGGACTGTCCACCACTGACATCCTGAGGATCAACCAACTCTATGGATGCTGTGAGTATGACCTTCAAACCCAATCGGGTCCAGAGATGCCTCATTCTTTATGTCTTTTAGGGAAATCTGAATTGTGAGCCATTTGTATGCCTTGCTGACTACATTTGTGTTTTACCTCAGGATGAAAGATGAATAAGGGAAGACACACCAGTGATGCTGCTTCAGTCTGACACCTTTACAAGCGCTGCTGTCTTTACAGTAGAGGATTGGGAGTTATATAATCATAAAAATGTCCAAGAACAATTATTTGCTAAACCATCTGTAAATGAAATTACTGGGAAATAAAATCATGTAACTAAATGTAATGTTGCCTTGCACTATATGCATGCCGTTTTTCTTAGTAAAAAACACACTTTTAACTCAATAATTTAAACAGAGACTCCATAATCTCATTATTCACCTTTAACGAATGTAGAATGTAGAATTTCCAGACTTTGCAAGCAGTGCAACAGATCTCCTCAAAATCCAAGTAAATCAACTAAATCAGTAAACAGTAACAGTAAAATCAGTTAAACCACAATTAACTAAAGACTATACAAAGATAAAATGTGCAATTTCACTGGATGTGATCAGAAAATGCAATTCATGTCCAGTGAGTGACAATATGAAATGCCCAAACCATTTCGTTTTCCGCTTGCAAAAGGAGCCTTAAAAAGAAAAAGGGTAATCCTGGTAAAGTGAACTGTGTGGTCTAAATACTGATGTGGTCTAAATACTGATGTGGCCTTGCTGTGACTGCCATCGGTGCTTATATAAATGACGATGCATGAGCCATGATGTAATCGGTCTCACATCTGTGAGACTAACTCATAGTCTGACTCTAATTATGTACAAAATAAAGCATAATCATGGTGAGAGGCACTCTTCCTGTTTTTTTAGTAGGTTTTTACCGTATGGAGTTATATTGCCACAGATCAGCTTCATCACATTCTCAAGCTTTGATCCACAAAAGCAACCCTGTGGTGACAGTGGCATCCACAAAAAGCCTCTCCGACTTCCAGAGGACATATTCCCACTGTCTGTTCGCACGCAGGCCACAGACAGCAGTAGTGCCCGGGCCTTCAATGGCTCCTGTGGTTGGACTATCAAGGTAGGTGCCAGAGGTCTATCATACAAAGCTACTGAGGGTCAAAGTCCCACCATACTCAACACACAGCCAGCCAAACACACAAGCCATATCTGTAGTTAGAGTTCCAGCTTCAAAGCCAGGGTGCTGGCTGTTCCCCTCTGTAATCTAACACATTTCTGTCATTCTCTGGTGGAGAGACTTCACACCATCCTCCACCTGGATCTCTGTGGCGTGCGGTTGCCTCTGACGTCCCTCGCTGCTACTGAGACACTGAGACGTCTTTTAAGACACTGATATTAGAGACTAGACACCCTGAGGACACAGACGTAATGCCTTCCCCTTGCTGTCTACACCTGAACAGACGGAGTTCTGTCCTCTTACCAACTCCTGCCCGCAAGGCTCACCAGAATCCACTGTTCCCATTCAAATATGTTTGTTTGCACAAGGCAGTTAATGTTTGCTTACTTACTTAAACTGGTAACTAGTAAATCACTTCAGCTTTTTACATTTAAAATGTTTAAAATGTAATAAACAATGTGTTGCTATGATAAATGCATGTGGTATGATGCATGTATGGCTTAAAAATAACACCAACTCTTAATTTCAACAAGAGAAAATTATTTTATACACTACTTCCCCTGTCTATCTATCTTCCCTCTTTCCTGGCTTGGTGCCCCTTGGCCTGGTTTATAAAAACTTGTTTTCGCAGGGCAAGAGACAGAGATGAAGGCATTTTCTGTATTTAACTACGCCCTGGCAAACACAGACAGCTTCTCATTCTCCGAAGATTGAACCTTCCGACCGCAGGGCTATCCAGATAAACATTCAATCTATTCCGCACCTTCTCTTTCTCGTTACAAACTTATACGAAAACACACACAGGGAGAGATAGAAACGTCCCTACACGCACATAGCATGCATTCATATAGAAATGCAGACATAAAAATAACCTACATTACTCCCAATGGGATAGTTATTTAAGATGAACTATTTGAGACATCGAGGCGGTTTAGATTTGAAAGCTCGGGGACACAAATGTGCATTTTGTTAGCGAACCCAGACGATAAACCCACGACTATACGGTCGATATAGCAGTAGGCCCAGCTCAAAGGTTCGACTGTGACATTCTCAACCCACGTCTCTCTCTAACATTTTTTCTGTCCTCTCGCCACAAACCCTGAGCCCCAAGCGTTTAAATCTAGCTTTTTCGTGAGTGGTCGGTGTCTGGAAATCGCTCACATCCTGTTTACGCCGGAGATTTTCAACCCCTGACCGCATGGGGCTGGCAAATCCCTGAAACAAATCCGCACACTCAACCCTCACAAGAACTCAGTCGCTGGGAGAAAAAAGAAATTCAGACTCAGCTATCTTTTACTTCAGAAGAAAAAGCATTCTCAAAGATATGGTTTTGGTGCATTTATCAGTCATACCTCTTGCCTCACAACAGGAAAATGGAGTCCAAGTTCTCAAAATCATAAAATTTTAATGCACAGGTAATTAAACATTACATGTAATGCAGAGAAATTATTTACATTGTGAATATAAGAGGTCTTAAAAATATTCATCTATCACCTCTTACCCAGTCTCCCCTAGATAGGCCTATTATACAGGCATATCCCACAGTGAGAAACACAACCCTTTCTACAGTGGGACTGTGTAATGTATTGTGGATGCAGAAAAAGGAAAGAAATACGGTTAATATTCGTTAATTTACACATTGCAGTCTAGACCTGTTATTTAGCTGTGAGAGACAGATGGTATACACTTAAATGAAGTATCCCAAAGCCAAAGTACAATCACGGTTTTGAAAAAAAAAAAAAAAGAATAAATAGACACTCGCAACTTTCATGCACACACACACATACAATTCTTAATCTCCCAACGGTGGTACAGCACTAACAAACACACAACTGTAGATATATACTTTCTATTCATGATTATTTTACACTCCATGACATAACAACATCGGCGCATCTGCATATCTGTGCAGAATCTGTGCATACTGCCAGACAGACATCGAAAGGCATTTTAGTGTCTGGCTTACTTCTCCTTCAGATTCACTAATCTCCACACACCGTTCCTCTTTCTTCTTTAACCTCTCTGCCTATTTTCTCTTTTTTTCTCTCCCCTTGCACTTAATCAGCGGCACTTGCAGGACTTGACCACCATGTTGGACAGCTGCTCCACCCGCGGGGTCCGGCCCAGGAAGTAGACGATGGTGAGGGGCTCCAGGTCCTGGGGTACGCAGCACGGGGAGGCCGAGGCCTCGGGATTCAGCTTATTGTACAGCGGCAGGATCTGCGTGGAGGCGAGCATGAGTCAACAACAGAGTCACTATGCAGACAAACAAGACCCCACAGAATATGCAAACAGGTATTTTTCTGTAATTCTGTCCCATGGTTCATCAGTGAATGAAACAGATTTTTGATTCACTCACATTCACATCGAAAGTACATCAAATAGTGAAGTGAACCCGCAGTAGATCTCACCATGTTGTAGTGATTGTCAGCACTCCAAAGGTAGGGGCAGTTTCCTGCACAAAAGTTGGCCTTGTATCCCTTCGGTTCATGTATCCATTTCCAGTTAAGGTCGCGACGAAAGTCAATGTACAGAGACCTCAAGCAACAGCCCTGGTCTGAACCGTTGCTAGTGTGAAAGGAGAGAGATGACACCTAAGTACAGATACGCAGCTCCAAGACATAAATATCATACCATTATATCACAATATCAGTATATTCATTACACCACATTGCCAGAAATCAGGGGCACGTACAGACACGTCCACCAATACCCACTTTATAAGTATAGGTATCATACCGAGAGCACGTGGTGGTGTCGGGAGCGGCCCGCCTCTTGCGGTTCTTCTTCGCGGGGTTCTCCATCCTGTCCGTAGGGAGGAGGGTGAGGATGAGGTGGGGGGTCTTGGTGCTGAACTCAATCTGGCCCTTTGTGGGCCCCGGCCTTTTGAAGTCATCATCGATGCCTGCAGAGGTTAGTGACAAACACGGGTCAACGCTGTCTGTCTCCTGTTCCTGTGGCTCAGCTGCTAGAACAAGGTGCTAACAACACCAGGATCATGGGTTCGACCCCCCCCCCCGGTAGCACTCATACTGAGGAAAATGTATATCTGTACTGGACTCTAAAAGGGTATGCTACATGAATAAAATGCAATGTTAATGTACTTAGATGCTTCTTGTAGGTACACGGATTGACATAATAGAGTACTGATGTTTTATTTGACCTTGACATCCTTAGCTTTTGACTTTGTATTTGTCTGACTCTGACTGTGATTACAGTAGGTCAACATAGATCTTCAGTCAGAGGTCAAATGAGGGAAATCATCTAACCATTACTTTTAACAATGAAAACAACCTGTGACAGTTATACTGCTAATACTATAACCAACCATCCTTACCTGCAAAGCGTGCTTCTAGTTCTTCACTCTTGTTGGGCACAATATTGTTTGTGGATGGAACAAATGTACAGCAAGGACAATGAACACTGAGTTTCAGACCAAGGTTCCTTTCTGCGGACAGAGAGAAAACTGGTGTCCATATATAGACCAAGCTACATGATAGCTACATAGATAGATAGATAGATAGATAGATAGATAGATAGATAGATAGATAGATAGATAGATAGATAGATTGATTGATTGATTGATAGATAGACAGATCAAGAGTGAGAATGAATGCATGCACAATAGGGCATCGTTGTCCCAGCTTTTTCCCAACAAATTAAACCTTCTAATTGATCCATATGAATGCATCAATTGCAAAATGTTATACATTTGAATGAAATATTTTATAGGCTACTCTTTCTCTATAATTTAGTTCCACCATTCCACAATATCATTACTAGAACAACAGTGATTGGCACTTGTTAAATCCTTGAACTGATATTGATGATGTCCATGTGTGAAAACAGATAGTGACAGTCTCTGTGTATAGCATGTGCGGGTTGATTACTGGCCTGACCTCTGTGTGCCAACCATTCCTTGACAGTTTCTGTGACATCAATGGACATCCACGCCCCTTTTTCTTGAGGACGCACTGTTCGTGAGTCAATGTATCTCTGCGAGGGCGCTGTCTCAACGTCTGCCTTCAGCAGCTAGGACGGAGAGAGAGGTGAAAATGTAAGAGACACCAAGGAGACGACATTGTCTGGCTGGCTCTGCTGGCCTAATTCTCCTCAAAAGTAAAACACAGTGAAAGTGCTTTGGCTCTGGTAGCCTTGGAGAAACACGGGGCGAAACGGGTGAAGTTGACGCAGCGCAAGACAGTAGCACCGCCATCTAGTGACTGCAATAAAATTACTAAAAGTTTATAAGTTCCCAGTGGCAGAGTGCCACTAAAATTCTTTTGGTTTACTAAACCGAATTAGAATGCTCCATACGACCCATAGGTCATGTATACTGACTCGCCAAATAGAGGCTGTCACACGCATGCCTTTCCTATGCTTTTGAAATTATAGAAATGGTGAGACATCACATAATTTCATGACTGGGATAATTATATGCACAACAGAGCCTGTAATTACCTGATATACTTCCACCCTCTGTTCAGTCGAGCGAGCCTGGGCGTTGGGAATTCTGTAGATCCGGAACTCCGCTTTGACCAGTGTGCTAGAGTTTCGCTCTACGTCGTTGACATCAAAGCCCGCCACTCTATAATATGGACTCGGCGGCGTGGGGTTGATATTGTCTGTGTACACATGAAAAACAATATGCATACTTACTTATAACACACTGTGATTGCAGATACGTAACCTAATAATATTCCTCTGCCCTTACACTGACATATACAGTACAGTGCGGTCCACAAAGCAGCACAGCACACAGTTGACTCACTTGTGTCAGGTGGTTGCATATCCACGCGCTGTACCTCTTTTGCATAATAATCCTCCTCGCTGCTCTCTCGGTCGCACGCATCAGCCAGGCGGGCGCGCTCTTTCAGCAGTTCCCGAGTACTGTTGTAGAGTAACATAACCTCCGGCGGGACTGGCGCCGGTGATGGCGCTGTCTCTGATTCAGGTGGTGAACGAATACGGAGTTTGCTTAAAATTTGTCCGCGCACCGCTTCGATGCGTTTTGACTTATGGTCGTCCAAGTCAAAGGAATGACACGTCGATAGTCCCTCTGTTGACACGGTCAGTTTTAGCATCAGCAATACAAAGTTGATAAACAACATTGTGGCATGAAGTTGAATGACAATGATCCTTAAATGTAGCCCAACGGTCGTATTTGTGAGGTCCGGCACCACTGCTGGTTCCTTTAAAGGATTGTGAACTTTGAAGGGCTGAGAATGGCGTAGGTTGAGCTTCCGTCTGTAGCCTACCTGTAAAATGACCCAGAGTACTTCCAAAACTCCCCTGTGATTCAGTCAGATGGGTTGTGGTCTCATAACGTTCAGCTCGCGATAGCCATCCACAGCCAAACGTTTCAGACGAATGTTTCCGAAAGTTTGAGTCTCAAGAAGATGAAAAAAATCTTCATTTTTGTTTTATTGACAAGTTTAGCCCATGGCAGGTTTATACCCAGAAGCAGACCCTATAAACACCTTAAGTTTATGGTTTTAAAAAGTCTTTTGAGAGCTGTTTTTGTACATTGCCGTTAAATAAGGACGATTTCATTGCACAGTGAGCCAGAATTGCTGAGCAAACTTCGAGCCTATGTGGGCTCCAAGTGATGGTTAGCGTTTTTGTGGTCTGTCTTGGAACTTGGGAAGAGAATGCTATTTTCGCTGAATTTCTTTCGTTTAATGTTAGACTGCAATAGTGTACCTTTCGCGCGTCATATTCCGACAGGCACTTTACTATTGACTGTCTTACTTGAAAACAGGAATCTTATAAAAATTGTCAGCTTTATGATTTGTTGCATCAGCAGTTGTTTGCCCCCAAATACAGTCCTCCGACTTTGCCACAACTATTTCCACTAAAACTCAATAAATGTCTCGGACTGAAAGTTATCCTCGGTGCAATTCTTCTTGGAGTTAGAGTTGGACAATTTCGAACACTCCATCCAAGAAAAAATGTAAAATATAGCATACCCCGTAGAAAGGTCAGATCAGGGAAATCTTACTTCGGTCGCCTTTATATTCCATAAAGAAATTGAGTTGCATGTGAGTGTGAAAGTCACGAACAACCATCTCTCTCGGATCCTGGAGCAAGTCGATCATTCCTCGTGAATCTGTGTCAGTCGAGAGGAAGAGCTTCAGACAGCAAGTGTGTGTACGGGAGGGAGGGAGAGCGAGAGAGAGTGGGTGGGCGCAAACGTGTGCAAGCGAGCTAGAACATCCAACAAAGACGATGTGACTCAAATTATGATGTATGACAACTACACAAAACAAGAAAAATATTTCTAAAAAAGTAAAGTTTCAGTGGAAGTGGAGTTTGTTTAAATTGTGGTCACCCAAAAGAGCAAGGTCTTAGGTTAATGAGCTGTAGCCTAGCCTCAGTAAAAGTTCTCCCTGAAAAGGTAAACCGTTTAGGCTATTGGTGGCGCACCGCTCTCTTTGGAAGTGTTGATGGTAAATATTGCACAACACATCCTCGCAATATACGTGTTCCGACATATGTCTCCACCCTGCACAGGTGACGGGGTTGTTTGCGCATCATTCCATCAGTCACTCCATAAAGATATTGCCAGGAAATTGTTACATTTCGATTTATTTGGGTTATCTTTGGTGTAAACTCAATTTCGGGTACTGAGGGCAAACCTAAGATAATCTGAGACTTTGAAAGCTTCGTCTTCATTTTGGCAACACCCTTTCTTTATTCTACCTCTCCCTGCTCTTCTCTTCGTCTCACTGTTAATTATATGCTAGCAACTACATGATCGTTAATCTTTCAGAGCGCTGATTTATTGCCGTTCCTGCTCTTTTCCCATTATAACGTTATTATAGTTTCGGTTACAGCCCTGTAATTGTGTCTGAAGCTGTAAGTAGAAGGAAAAGGTAACGCACTCAGTAGAGTAGTGGGAAAAGCCCTCCAGACGAGATTGAGTTTGCATGCCCGGGTAGTTGGTGAAGTTCATGGGAACAAATACTTCTCTTGTTCAAACATGACTAAAGCATTTCAGATTTATTAGTATGATGCCTGCCACAGTGGAGCTCAACAAATGCTACGCTGACGTGGATGTGGTCAATTTGGCGACATCTAGTGCCAGAATCATGGGGCGTATGGATCGAAGATTCCTCACAACTCTGGTGGTTAACTGCGGAATTGCAATGTGCAGACCGAAATGCTTCCTCAAAAACATCGTATCCCTCTTTCTTTTGACCCGCTTGAAGATATATTTAGACACACTGCCGTGCCACGTCATCGTATGCTTGAAGTCTGTAAGCATTTCTTTTTTTAATAACAAGAGCAGGCCTACCGCGTTTCACATAGACTAACACACACAAGACTTAAGCTGAATTCAATTAAGAAGATGTGCCTTTACATGAATAAAACAGATGTGGATCTAGGTCAACTGATACAGTCCACTTTTTGGGAACAGTGAAGAGATTCTTTTGATTTTCCATCCCAGCACATTGCAAATGAGCAATGCAGAAAATGCAATAAACGTACATTTCTTCCTCTTATGAAAACATCAATCCAGAGCTTGACTTAAAACAGATAGGAGAAAGTAGGCTATATGCATATGTAATTGCATTTATCCCACAATAATCTCTAAAAGGGGCAAACGTGGATCTGTGGGTGCTGTAAGAGCTCTTTTATTGCCCTTGCAACATTAGAAATAATAAGTAAAGAAAATATTTAAAAAAAGAAAGATGAAATGCTTCTCCGAAATCCCTGCATAGTAGCTTAGGGTAAAGACCCTCATAGGTAACGTTGTGGTATTCACATCCTTTCACAGCTTCTTCCATCTTTACACATTCTAAAATATATATATTCTTGTGTATCTGATAGCATTCAATGCCAAGTTGAACAGAATAAGTACCAGATCACATTAACAGGAATCATTTCAGGCAACGTGCCAATCATATCAGGCCTGATGAACGGCTGTTGAAGGTTGACTCATTTTCAATGAAGGTGGTCTTCAGGGTGTACGGATACACCCACTGCACTCCACCACATGGTTTCATCCTGCATCAATCACACACACACACACACACACACACACTGTTCCTATTATGCATCTCAACCACTAATGAGTTGGACGTGCACAACATCACATCTACTCCACACTGAACGGGCAAGGTTGCGTCATCACTGAGGATGAGGTTATTTTACCGAGTCATTTCTTTTAGAAAACTACAAAAAGACTGGAGGGCATTAAACTATTTTATTTCAGAACATCATATGAAATCTCAATAAAAACACATAAATAAACCAAAATAACAAAAAGAAAGAATAGGGCCCCAAAGGAGTTCAGACCTTAAATGGTTAGGTGGGATGAATTGGAAGTATTTCAACATAATTTGTATATCAGAGGATATATTCTAATCAAGTTAGGCTTCATCTTCATTTAATAGCATGTTGGGAACTCCTCTTGAAATGGGGAACTCTCTTCCTGATTCTGGGCACTGGAGACAACCCTCAATGACCTCCACCTAGAGAGGACAATAATACAGAGTTAAACTAGCTTCACAGTACATTATGTCATCTTTCTACTCACAAAAAAACATGTGAGAAGACTCACCTCTAACAGAACTTTGTGAACATCTCGCAGAAAGTCCTCATTATTCTCAAATTCCGGAACAACTGTGCTTGGAAGATTCTGCAGGTGTCCCAGCTGCAAAATAGATTAATGTCAAAACATAACAGTGTTGTGTCTGCAGATATGTGTCTGATCAGTGAATTATAAACAATTGCACTTATTCCTATTGCGTTCTAAATTCATTGCATCACACCTCCTTCCCATGAAAGCCATGCTCATGCCATTTGACAAGCCACTGCATCATACAAGTAGCACCCCACCCAGTGATAGGCAGGCAACACAGACCCAATAGCACTGCAGACGTCCCTACAACATTATCATCATAAACATGCATGTAACATTACTATCATGAAATCGGCGTCGGTTCATATTGGTTTACCAAAACAAACGATACAAATAGGCCAAGAGGGGTCACACTCACCCCTTCCGCTGCCTGTATGAAGGCACTCCACTCGAGTTTGGGGATCATCCGACTGATGAACTGTGGGTTAAACTCCACCTCGTTCACCTTAACCTCTGTTGCCTATGAGGAACATTCCAAATTAAATAAAAGACGAGAACGGCGTTTGAATGAAAGTGTTAAGGTAAGCTAGCCTAGTTTCCACAAAAGTAACGTCACCCCGCTCGTTAACGTATAACAAAGACGTTTCATTAGGTTACATTCGTTTCGGGACTATTCATTGGGCAGGTTAAATATCCAAGACATAGCTAAACCTAAACAGAACTAGCTAAGTTAGGGCTGCGTGCAAGTCTGTATTTGAAGGATCTGCCCTTTTAGACGATGATGCAGGTTTGGATTTACCTTGACAATTAACCGCTAATAACGGGTTAAGTCTGCATCAAACAATTTAAAACGTAATACTTGATAAGTAATCCTTAACGTTAACTATTTAGGTAAGGACTAAAACATGACAAGTCTTACTTTGATGAGAAGTGGGTATCCTTTGGTCACTCCCTTCACATGCGATGTTAACATGTTATGTGTGAGCAGTTTCATTTTGGAATTGTAATTATTTGTTTAAATGCAAGAAAATCTTCACACCGAATTAAACTCGGTGTCGGTAAAATATGCCAAATCACACGAATGGTCGTTTGCCTGCGAGGAAAGCATGCGCCTTGGAATTGTTGATGTGCAGCAGTTTAAATGTTCCGCCAACAACTAACAACGGTATTGAATTTTGTTCCGGTACATTTTCAGATATTCGCATCCTCACATACAGAGCGAAATATGAGGTACTCGTTCAAAATGAGCTTTTGTAATTAACGTACCCAATTGTCCATAACCTACCAAATAACACTGACACAGGTCATTTTATAATGTATGTAATAGGGCAGGTATATGCCTTTCGATACATAGACATGGAGAAATATGAAAACAAACCTTAGCCTCCGTGTAGACACCAAGATGAAATATCACAATTGCTTTAGTCTCTGACGGGTCTTCGCAGAACAAAAGGAAAGCCACACTCCCCTGTTTGAGTCTGCAACTTTGAGGTCCACATTCACAAGGAGTTGAATTCGTTTAATATATAGATGTAAATATAAATGTTTCAAACACTATCATTACATACTACCAATATTTAGTACATATCCATTAAGGGTCCTCAAGTGTAATACATATTTGAATTCATCAGACTGTTGGCCTACTCAGTGTTCTAGTAGTAGTAGTTTAGCCTACTACTAACATTGCCATCAGGAGTGCCCCTCCCAATATAAATAACTAGAACATATCATACAGTCACACACCTGTTACAAGCTCAGCAAATATTCCCCGTCCGATCAGAAGCTATAGTTTCCTGTCTGCTCACCTCCCCACTAGCCAAGCCAATAGAAAGAAGCTGACATTGGATCGGCAGCTAAAAATTGGTGATGGTGAGTCAACTTATGTTATGTGTAAAATAGTTTGATTATGAAAAAAGGGGATATACAGTTGTACTTATTCATTCTTTTGTTTAATCTATAGCTCCTTTAAAGTTCTTGCAAACAAATTGTATCAGAAGATCTCTCTCTACGCTAACAAAAACCAACAAACAAAAAAAAAAACAGATTGAAACTTCTCTATACCTTCAGCATCATCTTAGCATGTATAATAGAATGCCCCCCAGACTCTTTGTCATACCTTAATATCTCTCATTAAACTATCACAAACAGCTTACATAAATACTGAAAGGAAACAAGCGCACTGTGATGCAGACAGTGCTCAAACTGATCAAACTAGGAGTCTGGCACCTGTGATGCAGACAGTGCTCAAACTGATCAAACTAGGAGTCTGGCACCTGTGATCAGACAGTGCTCAAACTGATCAAACTAGGAGTCTGGCACCTGTGATCAGAGTGCATGGTTGTAACTGATCAAACAAGGAGTCTGGCACCTGTGATCAGAGTGCATGGTTGTTTTCAAAGTTGAACTGGTTGTCTGCTCTCTGCCTTTGCCATATATGGTGTCAAAAGTGGGATGGCGCTCTGAGGCCCTCCTACTTGTATCAATATGTCTCTGTTCCTTAACTTCAGACGGTTCAGAGTTTTGCTTTCAACCATCCGTCTTGAACCTGATGCCCTGTGCAAGCATTTCAGGCCTCGCCTTTTAGACATTTTGGGAAATCTGTCACTGTGGATGAAAACAGCTCACATGTGCGTGAACATTTTCTACCCAATTCTGTCCAGCAATATCCGAAATACTGCCTGCGTGATCAATGGGCGGAAGGATCACTGCCAGTGGAGCAGTGGCCTTCCTCTATTTCATCATAGAATGTATTGATTGGCAGGGCAATCAAGGAAAGTTTATCTGAAGTAATGAATGCAACTTCTATCACAGAGAATGTAAACCAACATTAAGCTATGTGTCCATGAAATACAAATGAACCTAAATGTGATCATTAGAGTTAAAAAAAAGTTATGCAATGTAAGTTAATACTGGAAATTGATAAGACAACCCAATTCATTTATTGGTCTTGCTGAGAAAATAACAAACTACACATGTAAAAACTGTACCCAAAGTGTCCTAAATTATATTGCAATGAATGTAAATAATATGTTGGGTACCAATATTTGGATTAATAGTAAGACTTTACAAATGTACAGTGTTATAATGTACAGTGTTATACGGACAAGAACAACAAAACATTTTTGTTTTGCATTACAAACAAAAGGCTTAACTCCTATAGCCTCCAGAGATTCAGTATTATGCTATAACTCCACAGTATTTCTGTAAGTATACTGTTGACTCTAGTCTACAGTCCATTCTAAAGCTACACTGCAAGACCTCTACACACTTACAGTTGTGTAACAATCTGTCAAACTCAGATACAAACCACTCTAAATTATATTCTTTAATTGTGAACTGTGTGTAGCTGCTGAAGTAAGCTGTGCTGAGAGCTGTGCTAACGTAGTCTGAAATGAAAGTGAGAGAAATTAATGTGGAGTGGGTATGGTGTAGATCTGGTGGATGGGATCAGGTCAGAAGCTATGGTGGAGGAGGTGGAGTGCTGAGGAACAGCGTGACAGCAGGGGTGAAGATCAGGATGGTTCCAAGTACAGCGACAGTGAGGAAAACCCACAGGAAGATCCGGTCCAACACCTGCGCCACAAACTTCCAGTCTTGTACCACCTAAAACAACACAAATGTGGTGAAATACTATGCTACGCCGCTATGCTACGCTGCTATATAAAGCCATATATTTAAAATCATACTATATAATGCCATATGATGTCATTTTTATCAGACGTGTAGCATTTGATGCCACACAGGAGCCACCAATAACTACCCTTTTACCTCTCTGATGAAGTGCTCTTTACGGATGTGGCGTGAGATGTAACGGACTGAATACGTGGCTTTCTCCAGCATGGTGACCAAGGCATTGTCCTCCTCCTCCTCCTTTCCCTCCTGGGTCTCACGGGTCCCCCTGCGACCCTTGGACCTGAGCTCGGGGCCGGTGGGCTCCAGCTCGGGGTAGTGGTAGCGGTCTGTGTGGCCCCTCATGCACAGGAGGCGGGGCAGCCTCTGAAGGAACAGCCCGCGCACCCACGGCGACATGGGGTGGTAGGTGGCCGAGGAGCGGTGGTGCACGTTGATGACGAAGACGGTGACGATGATGGAAAGCGTGACGAAGATCATGATGAAGAGCAGGTACTCGCCGATGAGAGGGATGACCTTGGAGGAGGAGGGGATGATCTCCTCGATGACGAGCAGGAACACAGTGAGCGACACCAGCACGGAGGTGGAGAGCGAGAGCTTCTCGCCCTCGTCTGACGGCAGGTAGAAGACCAGCACGGTGAGGAAGGACAGGCCCAGGCAGGGGATGATGAGGAAGAGCGTGTAGAAGAGAGGGAGCCTCTTCAGGATGAAGGAGTAGGTGACAAACGGGTAGGACAGGACGTCATCGCGGCGGTTGCCCCTTGCCCCCGTGGCACTGAGGATCTCCCACTCGCCGTTGTCAAAGAAGTCCTTGCGGTCCACCTGGTAGTCTGTCAGGACCATGTCCACCATGCTGCCGTCGTAAGTCCACGAGCCAAACTTCATGGAGCAGTTCTGCCGGTCGAAAGGAAAGAAGGTGACATCCATGGTGCAAGCTGACTTGTAGCTGGCCGGCGGGGTCCAGGTGATGGCACCATTGTGTTTGACGATGGCCTTAGTCATCAGAGAGCCCTCAAAACGCCCGTCTGCACTGTGGAAGACAAACACAGTGCTATGATGTGCAATGTCAGGCTCACCGTGTAATTATTTGTTTTATTTCCTGAGGCACTTTCTGCAGACTAATTATTCAGAGGAGTGCTACAGAAAAAGCCCTCAACTTAGTGGCTTGGCTTGTGCAACTTTGTTCTGCTTTTTACATAATGCAGGGTATTTATGTGACCAAGATGTTGGGATTCAACTATGGTATTAAGAAATAAATAAGCACACACACACACACACACACACCCACACCCACACCCACAGACCCACACACACTCACACACACACCCCCACACACACACACTCACACACACACACCCACCCACACACACACACACCCACACCCACACACACACACACACCCACACCCACACACACACACACACACACACACACTCACACGCACACGCACACGCACACGCACACACACACACACACAGGGCTTACTTCTCATATAGCACAATGTCAGGTAACCAGATGCTCTCGGAAGGAACCCTGATGGATGTGATCCCTGCGTAATCCTCAGGGTTCCAGCGCAGCTTATAGTCTATCCACTCCTGCCCAGAAACACACTCTCAAATACATGCGTGATATAAAAGCCAAACCGGGTTAAATATATTTGTTTGGTTTTGTTTTTAGTTCCGCCAATCTCCTTACCTGCCACAACCAAACATTAGTGGTCATAAGCTGGTTCTTTTCATCCTGATAGCAAAACAGACCAAATTAGATATATGAGTGTTGTGAGGAATACAGTGAGAGTACAAACAGACCAAATTAGATATATGAGTGAGCTGAGGAATACAGTAAGACTCACAATACAGTGAGAGTTCAAATAGAAACAGGGGAAAGGACAACCTATTTGTGATGCATATATAGGTGTATGACTATTCATGTATCTATCTATCTACAGTATCTATCTACCTATCTATCTATCTATCTATCTAGATAGATAGATTGATTGATTGATTGATAGATAAATACTAACAGAACAGACTAACAAACAGATAGATAGATAGATAAATACTAACAGAACAGACTAACAAACAGATAGATAGGTAGATAGTTGGATAGATAGATACTAACTAACAAACAGACTTGATAAAGGCATTTTTGAGTTAATAGATTTCCCCCAAGGGGTTTCTAGCTTCTGATGAATGTTCATAAAAACAAGTTCTTTTAGTGATTGCCCAACGTCTCAGAGGTCGTTAAACATCAAAGTCAAGTGGAACAGAGTATCTAGTGTTAACCTTCACGCCTGAGGCCAAAGTGCTCCTGATAGAATTCTGACAGGACTTGTTATGATGTGACCTCACGGCCTAGGAAGGAGCCTGTGTGGTGCAGGCCAAAGATGTTTGCCATTTAACAGATTCATTATATCTGAGGCTGAGATATTTGAGCATGACTCGACTTGTGAGTGTGAATACATCTTTCAAAGTATGAGACTGGAAAAGACACGCCGTTGTTGCCAGTCTACTTTGTGAGGTTAGAGGCTAAAATTAGCCACAGGAAGTGGGCACTGGCCGGTGAAAGAGTGGTATATAAGGTAGCTGTTTTGTTCCTGGTCCGGTAATTATGCAAAAAGTATAATGTAATATGCCAGCTAATTCACTTTGCTTGGCTGGGGGAGAGGGCGTCTGTGTGTTATGCTGAGAGGGAAGTGATGAAGCCAGTGGGGAGGGGAGTAACACAGTCTTCTGTGCTGGCGTTACAGCTGCTATTCTAAGGCAGCGCCGTGCTCCTGGGTAGGCTAACTCGCTGTTGGGCTTTTATAGACATTTGGTGATTTCAAGGATAAGGTTTGGACTGAACGGTAAAGCCCACTAACCCCAGAGCCGGATCATCTGGTCCTTTTGTAAGCCACAGGGGACGGACTCATCACTTACTGTATTTATAAGTATATCAAATAAAATGAATAAACGTAAATCACTTGTGTTAAGAACTGTTAATCAACAGTGTCAAGCACTGAAACCTAAATTCCAAACTTGGGAGCAATATCAGCTATGTTTGTCATAACAGCTAATTATGTTAAGGTTGTTTTGCAGGTATACAATATATGTATTTTTTTGACTACCCCAGACAAAATTGCTGTGCTTTCAAAAGATGTTTCTTTTCAAAAATGTGATGGATGACAACAATGTTTGAACATGAAACAGAACATCTGATGCCCATGTGTGAAGTTTGCCTGACATAGAAACAAACAACAACCCTGGTCACACTCCCAGCCAACTCCTGACTGTGATGTAAAATAAAAGACTTTCATATGGCATAACATAACATAGATCCTCCAAACATAAGAATAATAGTCAAGGTAACCCCACATGCTGTAGTGGGCACATGTGTTTAAAAACAAGGCCATCAGAGCAGCAGGGAAAAACGGTTAAATCAGGGGAAACATTTGTTTTGGCCTGAACATCTGAGCCAAGCAAAATGCCTGAAAATAGAAAATCCTTTTCCAGCCAATTTTTGCTCTCTGGATACTTACTGAAATGGTATGGCAGTGGCATATCATAGGACTGTACTTTTAAGTCCAGCACTGTGCTCTGCTTACGAGGAAACTACCACTGAGCGTTTTCATAATTTCAGCTACTGAGCTCATGTCTCTGTGCCTCTTAGCATTTCTATAATAATAAAATAACTAAATACTTCAATTTTCTAGAATTGATATACGTAAACAATGCCCAAGCAGTATGGGCTATTCAACAATATTGTTTAATGGTTAAGATCTTGATTACATATCATAGAAACATGCAATTACATATGGTTCCCTCCCTGTTTCCCTTTGTATAGATATGCACAGAGAGAGAAAGAGAAATAGTGAGATAGAGAAACAGTGTGATAGAGAGAGAGAGATAGATAGTGAGTGAGAGAGAGAAAGAGAGAGAGAAATAGTGAGAGAGAGAGAAATAGTGAGAGAGAGAGCGAGCACGCTGGTGGGTGCAGGGAGGGAGAGAGTTAATAATGAACACACTCCTTTAAATAGGCCTGTAACTCTGCCTTAACACCAAAACACACTCAGTTTGGAGCTGGAGCAAGGGACAGGAGGGAGTTAAAAGCAGGGGGAGATGCCAGAAGACAGGAGGAGGATGATGAAATGTAGGTGAGAACTAGAATCTACTATCACTGCAGGGTGACCCAGTGAACTAAAAAAGCCTAGAGTAAAAGTGTCATCTGACAGGCTGCATTTTCCACTTCTCCATTTCTCCTCGTTGGGCTTTTCAGACCTTCTTCTAGCGTTAAGAGGGATCTCATCTCCGCAGATGAGTCTATTTAAGGTACAGTATGTCATCGGAGATATTTCAGTGCCGAATGCAGCTCCCTGGAGACCTACATATTTCAGAACCATGGACAGATAACACAACTGAATTCAGGGCTGGATTTGGCTAATGGCTGAGTGACTAATGAAAAGAAAAAGAAAAGGAAAAGTGGAAACGTAGCTACTGCCTGGGACTCAGTTATTCAGTTATTCAGCAATTTGAGTGGAATCCAGTTACCCACACCTCCGTGTAGATAACTCAGTCCCTTTTTCAAGTTGGGGAATAGCACAACGAACAAAAAACTCCGACAACTTGACAAGTATTGAGGTCAATGGTAGATATGACAGTACAATCCTTTGTACTGGAAAAGAATGGAACTGGAATAAAAAATTCCACTAGGTTTTAGGTTTCCAGTATACCAAAAGATACTGCACAATGTAAAACGTCTCGATTTGGCTTTGATAGCATGTGCGCCGTGCGGTCTCACCACGTCGACAAGCTGTGAGATTTTGAGGCCGAAGCGGACCGTCACGGTGTCGTTGGCATGCTGGGTAGGGCGGACCCAGCGCTGGTAGCCCTGGAACAGGTTCTTCAGCAGGGTGCACTCCATCTCAGCCAGAGACACAAACTCGCCTGGAGCTGAGGACAGAAAGCAGATCTCCACTCGTCATTTGCTTTGTATGATAGGACTATACTATATGTGTATGCTGCCATCACTCTTACCTTACTATCTCCTTTTTCTACACCCTGCAATCTGTATGTCTGCCTGTTGTACATCTGCCCCATGCATGCCAATATGATATATGCCTGAAGTGTTTGCTTGATTCTGTGTATGAATGATCTGCATCTGCCTGCCTCTTCTCTTCTCACCTCACTTTCGCCTTCCCCCCTCTCCTCTTTCTATCCCTCTACCGGGCCAACCTCAAGCAGATGGGTCCCCCCTCTGAGCTGGGTCCTGCCACTGTCACCTTATGCTTGCTCTAGGACAGAGGTTTTCAACCTTTTTGGGGCTTAGGCACATCAAAGGTCAAACCAGAATGTCAAGGCAGACGAACGTAAAGTTAGTTATCGATTATGAAGAATGTCACGCACATTATTGTAGGCTATAATGTCATTTTCAAGATTGACCCATATTGCACTACAGCAGACTGTCAAATAATTATCAAACAGATAGTTCAATCAGACAGGCAATCGTATTATTTATTAAAAATGCACTGAAGTGCATCAGAGCAAGAACTGGCCCAACAAACGGCGTCATGCTCAGCTGTTTACTCTCTCTATTCTGTCAACTCAAAATGGAACAGGAAGTGACTGTGATTATGTGACTTAGCCTAGCAAACATCAACAGTCCCATGAGCCTTTGCACTCGTGGAACTGACAACAATTAGAGCGACCGCCTTCTCTGGTCGCTGCAATAATAATTGCCCTCACCGGACTGAAATTTATTTTCACATCAAATGGAGAATGGGACTAAAGCCCATTTAGATTAAAAGAATAATTTTAGAAGTTGTAAATAAGTGACTTCCTACAAATATTTGTAATTAAGAAGCAGTGTCATTGGTCTATTTAAAAATATTATTTCATGTACATTGTTTCTTGTATTAAAATGCTTTGGGTTCCTTAAAGTTCCACGATCCATATCACTTTGCTTCACGGGACAACGGTTGAGAACCATTGGGCTGGGGTGTTTAGGTCTTGGGCTCTGGCAACCATTGGGCTGGGGTGTTTAGGTCTTAGGCTCTGGCAACCATTGGGCTGGGGTGTTTAGGTCTTAGGCTCTGGCAACCATTGGGCTGGGGTGTTTAGGTCTTAGGCTCTGGCAACCATTGGGCTGGGGTGTTTAGGTCTTGGGCTCTGGCAACCATTGGGCTGGGGTGTTTAGGTCTTGGGCTCTGGCAACCATTGGGCTGGGGTGTTTAGGTCTTGGGCTCTGGCAACCATTGGGCTGGGGTGTTTAGGTCTTAGGCTCTGGCAACCATTCTGAGGCTTATTGTCTATTGAACTGAACTGAATTATCACAGAGCACCAGCACAGCATTTCAACAGCTCACATTTACAGGACTCTCTCTCTCTCTCTCTCTCTCTCTCTCTCTCCTTCTCCCTCTCTCTCTCTCTGAGACAGACACATGAATCTTGCCTATCGTCTGAGGGTGGAAATCAAATGGATCAAACATTGCTTTGTTTTTTTAATCATGCCATATATTATTCCCGTAAAGGCAACAAACAGATTGTCGTCTAATTTTAGAGGTTACATAAGAGAGAGGGGGATCGTGGCGGGACACTGACACCAGAAAATTGTTGTTTCAGGCCTCCATCCCTTTTCCACCCTCCTCTCCTTCACATTCACCCTCTCGCCCCAAGGCATGGGGGATCTCAGAGAACAGCTTCTCTTCTCTAATCTACTTACAGCTGAGTGCCATGGTCAGTAGTGAGCAACGAGGCGTACAAATGCACATGCATCCAGAGAGCCAGTTTCCTAAGCCCTCTAGCCCATAAGTGTGTGCCCATTGTCCTGTAAGGTTTATTATCTTGCACACAGCACACAGCCAAAGTGCACCATATGCAGTATTTTGTCTTTGGAGATAAAAAACAAAGGCCTTCTGCTCTATGTCAATGGAAGGGTGTTCT
>NC_045171.1:1773004-1778004 GCF_900700415.2 Clupea harengus | reverse complement strand
TCTGCAGCAGATCTAGTTCAGGAACTCTATTGTCTGTCGTATCATTTCCGTCTGCAGCAGATCTAGTTCAGGAACTCTATTGTCTGTCGTATCATTTCCGTCTGCAGCAGATCTAGTTCAGGAACTCTATTGTCTGTCGTATCATTTCCGTCTGCAGCAGATCTAGTTCAGGAACTCTATTGTCTGTCGTATCATTTCCGTCTGCAGCAGATCTAGTTCAGGAACTCTATTGTCTGTCATATCATTTCCGTCTGCAGCAGATCTAGTTCAGGAACTCTATTTTCTGTCGGATCATTTCCGTCTGCGGCGGCTCTGGATCTTATGCTTCCCCTTCAGTCTTAAGTTAATCAATAGCACTCTGGAAACCCACTCTTTTGTCACGGGACCTCTTGTTCCGCTGAGGTGTGTCAATGGCAGCCTGTGAGGCTAAGCTCTTTTCAAATCCTCTGTCAACTGTGCCACATACTGAGAGGGAGGAATCTGATCATCATCAGCTGATAGACCAAAGCAGATGTCAACTGGGAGTCTGGCCCCTCTCCCAGACATGAGATAAAAGGGAAAATAGCCAGTGGCATCACAGGCAGTGCAGTTGTAGGCGGGGGACCAGATATCCTCCATGCTGACTCCACTGCCACTTCTTTCTATGGTTGACAGTCCCAAGCATTAACAGAAGGGCTCTGTTGAGTATTTCCTGGACTTGGCCCTGGTCTTATGCCAGTGATCTGGTGATCTTCAGATCTCTTTGATCAGTTGGCTTTCAGAGTCGCAAATGTTCCGGATAAGCACTGGTATCTGGGGCACATTCTGGAGGTGCACCTAGTTTGACAGCAGACTTTAGTGATTCGTCTACAGGCTCCTCAACCTCAACCTGCCCGGCAGATGGCTTTTCTCTCCAGGTGACGGGGTGTCCTCCTATTCTCTTCATCACACTCTGGCAGGTTGAAGGCACTCCTCGACTCTAGAACTGACAACCACTCGCTCCCCAACAGGCAATCCAAAGCGTCGTCGATATGCAGAGTGGTATACTGGTGTGGCACTGTTCTTCAGTTGAGTGTGCACTGATCCACTCCCATTCTTTTTCCTTGCTATCCCGATTGCTCATGCATAAGGACTTCACAAGTCTTTGATCATTCCGGCTGCTAACAGCGTTTGGAAGTGCCTTCTGACATCAATATCAGCTGGAGTTAAACGATGGGAGCGTTCACGGAAAGGTCTAGAGTCTGTCAGCCGAATGTGAGGCTCAACTCCTTGGGCCAATCTCACATCCCAGTCGTGCAGTGAAAAGACATCAGCCATCTTGACCAGCTTTTGGCATCTTCTTTTCCGTTGCTCTGGAACTGGTGAGTTGCCAAAGTTTAAGAGATTGTAATCAAGTTTGTCTGGGGCTATCAAGCCTTCTGGGACTGAAACAACAGGGTCTACAGGATGCAAACCACCCATCACTGTCTCACTGGTATTGAGACAATTTGATTGTTGAATTGAATTGAATTGGTATAATAATCTGTCTTCGTGACTCATTCTACACGTGGACAGGGAAACACTCTACCGGTACTATAGATTTCAACACTACCATCCGCTGCAGGAGTACTCCAGCTAGTGACGGATCTATATTAGATGCTTCAACCATAAGCATCTCATTTGAATGTGGTCGCCTACACTCCACATGACTCATGGCTCTCTGCATGGCACCTGGAGGCAGGGTCAATGGGCTAGAACCTGACCACTGTACACCGCCAACATCAGAGGCATAGAGGCATAGACAATGCTGTTTGTTCTGTCATACACCTTGCCCTGAGACCTAAAGTCTGAGAGAGATCAGCAGCCCTGGTTTCCTCACACAGTGATGGCAATCTGTGCCAATCACTGCCCATCACTGAAACAGACTCGCATTAGTCCCTACATCACGGGCATCTGGCCGTGCCTCTTTGGACTGGACATTAAAGCCAGCACTGAGATTCAGGAACACATCTGCTGCGAATCCCATATTCACTACCACTTAGGCCCTTTATGGATAGCTAGAGTCACAATAAGCACATCACTCATATACTTTCAGTACCAATCTTCAAAGATAACACTGACCTGTGAACCAGGTGTCTAAAAGGGGTCTCATCTTCATTAACACAAAAGAGTAACGACCAACCAACCCTTTAGGTAGCCCATTTATGGTCAGCGTTTTTACAGCACTTGTCTTTGGAGAACAGACACCACTGCAACTCTCTTTCTCCCTCTTTAGTTGTGCTGCCTGGACACTCCCTTTGGGGGAGCAAATAAGCCAGTGGATCACCTTGGTCTGGTTATCAGGATTGGTACAGGCAACTGCAAAATGGCCATTCTCACCACATCTGTGACAGACGTTTGTTTCCTTGTCATCACAGATGTTCCTATTACCACTACTGGAAGTGTCTACCAGTGAAGTAGCCGCTGGAAAGTCTAAAGTGCTATTCTCCAACCCTCCAACACTCCAACCCTCCAACCTCTGCTCAAGCCTTTTCACAGTTTCCAGTTTCAAGCCATTTTCACGCAATTTCCTAAAGTCTTCTACAAAGTGCGATCAACCATCTTGAATCTGTATGAATTACAATCAACGTCTACTGATCATTTAATTCCACACAAAAGATATAATTTAACAATTTACTACGTTGTAAGATTAGAATTTCCATTCGCACTCAAGACAATGTTTTAGTCTCAGCTATAAGCTCTCCTTAACTGCTAAATAAACCGATTACACTCCTGCACTTAAAACACTAAGCCTGCACTCGTTAAAACGAAAAGAAAACATCAAATATCAATGTCCTGTTGCAGGTCTGAGTAGATGTGTGTGAGCGCTGAGGCCTTAAAACTATAATGGCCACTTTGCGCAAACAGCACAGAGAGAGGAAAAAATGAGTAACTCACTCAGGTTCTGAAAACCAGTCCTAGTGAATTCTTGGCTCAGCCAGCCAAGTTCCTCATGGGGTGTCAGTCGGTGGCTCAAGCCCCTTGGCTCAACAGGTCTTCCTCTGGGCACATCCGAAGTCAGCAATCGTCTCTCTGGTCCCTTCTCTTTCCAAAGGGCTGTTTCTATTGGCTAATCTCTCTTGGTAGCTAATATTTGGCCCAATCCCACCCCAATCTCTCACCCCACTCAGTGATTGGTAGATTGACATACAAATGCATTAAACATACAAATAAAATATCTTATACACTTACATTTTCCAACATGAAAATAAAACAAATTAGACTCAGCCTGCATATGAAGTTGAACATAAAATGAACTCATAGAAGATAAAGAATTCCAAAAATACAGTGTGGGTCTCTATTGTAAATACCATGTGTACATACAAACACCAAAGGCTTTTGAACCATTATACTTTCTACAGAGCTTTATGCACATTCTCTGTTTCTCCGTGCTTTGTGCTCTACATTGCTGTGTGTGCTTTCTGGGATCATGAAAAGTTTATGGCTGTCGGTCCATAACAGTCTGAACGCTGGTGGAGGCATATGCCCTTCTTCCTGAACCCAGTAAAAAGAGTATGGTGAGCCTGGAGCACAGCCTTTGGAGGCTAAATGTGTATGCATACGTACAACCTACCTCCCTAAAGAGCAAAAGACATGCACGTGTGTGTGTGTGTGTGTGTGTGTGTGTGTGTGTGTGTGTGTGTGTGTGTATGCGTGTGTGTGCGTGTGCATAATGGAGCATGAGTGTGTGTTAATGGAAAATTGGCCCAGCATCGTAATCTTAATGATCAGCCCCATTACACAATAATCTCCCCTTCAGGACAGCGGCACACACAGAACAGGGCCATGGACGGATGGAGCACTCAGGGGGCAAAGGCCACAATGTGTGTGTATCGGCATACATGTGTGCGTGTGTGTGTGTGACAGGACAGAACCAGACCAGACATGATGTGTCCCTGCCACTGACTCACTGAGGGATAACACACACACACACAGACACACACACACACACAGGGGAGGAAAACCAGGAGAGATACCAGTCCGATCCATCCTCCCGGCGGCGCCTTCCCACACACTGCTGACTCAGACAGGAAGCAAGGAACCCAAGTGAGATATTTCAGCAGAGGTTTAAGCTCTTGTGCCTGTGTGTGTGTGTGTGTGTGTTTGAGGATGTGTGTGCATGTTAAAAGCAATAATCTCACTGGGAGCACACTAACAGGATCCTGGAGTCACACACTCCATGAAATAGCTTACAGATGGAACGAGAGGGAAAGAGACAGAGAGAAAAAGAGGGGGGGGGGGGGTCTTTTTTTGTTTCTGTCACAAAGGCTTCTTTCAGTGTTCAACACAGCTGATTATGCCGAAACCCTGGGCATGAGATGGATACACAGCAGCAGCAGCCGGTATGAATGCTTTTGTGTTTCATGAAAAGTGTAATTCTTCTATTTGGACATTGTTTGGGACACTGATAAGCTCAATCTGATGCATTTGAGAAGGCCTGTAAACCTGCATGCACACTCTCACACACACTCTCACACACACTTGTCCTCACAGACACAGGGACAGAGAAAAGAGGCTTCCGCAGACAGGCCTACCTTAATGCCTGACATACTGAAGCATCAGCAACAGCCAAATCTTTTTTTAAAGGTGTGAAGAATAGAGAGTTATTGGGGGGCGGGAAAGGATTACTGATATGAACTGCTGATGTTTCTCTCTGTGCATATCTGTCTCGCATGGTAGCACATGAACACCTGATCACAGCAACATGCACACACATGCATTAAGCACACTTTAACAAATGTTTTCCCTTCCATGTGGACGTAGCAATGGCGAGGACTGAATTTAGGCTACTATGAGTTTGCATCATCCATACGATATGTCTATCTACATTTCTTGCAGAAGTATTTTATTATTGGGAAAAGTATAGATATACATGTGTTATCATTGTGGAAAAGTGTTATACATGTGTTATAAAAGACGGACACATAAAAGCCTACATGATTTAAGGTACGAATAAAAACTGAAACGGGCGAACTTTCAGCCTTCTTTAGTGGAAGTTCAAT